>NW_020537324.1:66479084-66502390 GCF_003426905.1 Ctenocephalides felis
AAGGCAATTTGCTGGAACTTCCCGTACCGAAAACTAAATTATTAAAAAAATTGCAAATCTTTGAAAAAAATAGATTTTTGAGAAATTCTGAATACTTTGAAAAATTTGATTTTTTTTGAAAATTTTGAACATTTTTTGAATGTATTGACGCTGGGTTTGTCTTTACAAAAATTTAACCAGTTGTTCATTTCGTCAATGCAAGTAAAATGTTTTTGATTTATTTAAATCGTACACTCCGTTCTCTCAAAAATTGAATTACTATTATTGGTACTTTTTGCTCCGTATCTCCGGAACGGCTGAACCTGTTTTCACCAAAAACTAATCAGCACGTCTCCTTATCAACAGGAATCGAATGTTTTTTTAATCATTAAAATTGGTTGAACCGTGTTCTCGAAATCGTCGCCGAAAATTTGTATCCCACATTACACACACACACATACAGCTATTTTTTCTAAGGTATGCCTAAATGTTCAAAAACCTCTTAAACGTAAAGATATATAAATAGATTTAGTTTTGATTTTTTGCGATTACTATAATTTACCCTACGGGAATCTAATATTGTTTCATTCATCTTATGTTAATTTTGTGTGAAAATCAGCTTAGCTACTATTTGCAAAATTTAAAGACTTATTTGTTGTTATCCCCTTTGTCCCTCTCATAAGACTCCTTCCTGTATCAATATCAAATTTCGTTTCTAATAGAGTCTTCTGCCTGATATCATTTCTTTACCACAATAATATTCCATTCTTCAAATTGGGAATTACATATGTCTTTATATATGGTCTATAAGAAAAGGGTTTCAATCTCACCAGGAATTTGTTCAGTGATATGTGCGTACGAGATTTAAGAGTTCTATTTGTGATATGTTGCTGTTAGAAGATACTATGTATTTTCAATGGGATTTTATCTGGACACTGATGTAAGTCGAAAAACCAGAAGCCGTTAAGCCAGCATAACTTGTATGACCGAATGAATATATGAATCCTCTCATAAAAAGGTGTCATGATCCCTGCATTAGATTCGACATATTAAATTCAGATATAAAAACCGAATTTGATTTGATTAATTTAAGGTGAACAATACGAATTGAATAGATATGATGATATATTCGAAAAAATAACCATATTATTCTCCATCAACAATTGATCATCAACATAACTGACTTTGTAGTAATATAGATATTTGATTAAAAATACACTACCCGTAATCGAGATTGAAAATGTTTGCATATCTTCACGTTTCAGAAGTTTCTGAACATTTTGGCATACCTTAGAAAAAATGGATGTGTGTGTATGTATGTATACAATTTTTCGTCCACGTTTTCGGGCGCACCAATCAACCGACTTGATATTCGATCTCTATTGATAGAGAGATGTGCTGATTAGTTTTTGGCAAAGGCAGGTTCAGCCGTTCCGAAGATACAGAGCAAAGAGAGCAGAAAATATAAATCGAGTTTTTGAGAAAACGAAGCATCCGATTTGAATGATCCAAAAAGTATTCAAATTGTAATGATGGGAGAAGTGGTAATTACATTTTAGAAGAGGCAGTTCCAACCGTGTTCGAAATACAGAGCTAAACGTGCAAAAATGGCAGTTTTTGAGAGAACTAAGCATCCGATTTGAATTATTCAAAAAACTATCTGCTTGTGTTGACGAAACAATTGCTTTTGGGTAGCGAATTTTTTTAATTTTTTTTTTTTTTAATTTTCAAAAAAAAAATTGAATTTCGAAAAACAATTCGGATTTTAATTCTAATTCTAGCTAAAGTTCTAAACATTTAATATTCCTCGAATATTTCATTAGGGTATGGGAAGTTTCAGCATTTTGCCTTAAGGCACGATGCCATACACCACTATACTTTACAACTAATTTGTAAATAAAGTGACATTCGTTTATTCGAAAAGATGTAATTTAAAATATTTTCAATTATCTTGTCTGTCGCATTCAGCGAAAATAGAGAAACTTTATGTTTCAAGTTACTTTCATTTGACAAGCCAAGCGTTACAATAATCGTTCATGTAGAGCAGAAAGTTACCACAAAAATTACGACATTTCTTGCACAAATGTAATCGAATTTTTATAAAGATACTCCTAAAACGAATAATCAAACACGGTAAAAGTCCGCCGGTAAAAAGGTCCACAACCGATAAATAAAAAACAAGTAAAGTTACGAATTTTTTAATAACAATATTTGAAAGTAGAGGGAAAAACATCACTTTAACTCGTAAGACGTCGCTTTCTGGAGATAAACGGCAATGTTTGAAAATCCATATCTAAAGTATTTTCCTTTGTTGTTAGTTTTTTTGGTTGTGAGCACTGTTGTTTAGTTTACGAGACCTAAATATAATTTTTAACATTATTTAATTATTTCATAAGAAGTATCATTAATATTAGGTAAGAATCAACAGTTTTTTTTATTAAACCTTAAAAAGGAACTGCTGAACCTTTACCATGGTAAAAGTGCAAATAATAAAAAATAGTAAATTAACTTAATAAAATACTATTTTACGAGAGTTAAATTAAATAAATTGATATTCCAACTCTCCTGATGAATATTTCTGACAAAATATCAGATCAAGGTTATATACAGAGTTGTCTCTGTAAAAAATGTACCCAGAAAATTTATATTTTGCATCGGTGCAATAAGGGGGCGTCCATTAATCACGTGATCAGTTTTTTAAGGATTTTTGGATCCTCCCTCCCTCTTGGTGAAATGTCGTGATATTTAAAATTACCCCCCTCCCCCAAGCATCACGTGTATTTTTAGTTAATTCAATTTTCGAACAAATTTTTGGAATTTACGAAAAAATCGTATTTTTTTGAAAATTTAGGTAAAAAATAAATACACGTGAAATCTAACTAGATCCCTCCCTCCCCCACGTCATTTTTCGTGATTTTTTGTCAAACCCCCCTCGCTTTAATAATGTGTAGATATTATTTCGTAAAATTCTTTTAAATTAAAAATGAAACATTTGACCTGTATGCATCCTGGCCGTGCTATTTTACTTCACGTAATAGGTAAAAAGAACCAGGTGACAATTTTTAAAAAACAGCAAAAAAACACCTTTCTACAGTGATGCATCAGCTGGGAGTTTTACCGAACATAGTCAGATAGTTGTTGATGTGATATGTGTTATTAATTGTGATGTGATTGGTTTAGTTTCACAATATAATTGCTCAAAGTCAAATTGGATCTTTGTGCCCCGCCCTATCCTACATTAAAATCATTTACCACCATTAAAATTGCACGATCTATCTCATAACAAGCGGAGTAAGTAATCAAACTGATTCTGCGAGTTTTGATATAAAAATATAACGTTCCAATTTACAGATCAATCTTTCAACGCACTCTCGGCTCGCAGTAATAATTCAAGATCGCCGATCTAATTCCCTGCACATGTGCCCATATAATATATGATCTTGAAACATTTCGCTCACACCGAAATAGGCATACACACCGACACCGACTCAAAACATAGTCCACTATGTTTACTTTATAAACGACCAGTCGGTGAGAATTTTACTGTTTATATTATACATAAATGAAATGTAATCAATGTGGGGAATAATTATTAATTTTAAATATATACACGATTTAAACATGCGTCGATGGAGGCTTAATGGTAGGAAGAAAATACAAAATTATAGTAGATTTATCAACAACCTCGTATATATGAAAGATTTGCTCAAATATTTTAAATGTTTAAAATTTAAATTACATTTTATAATTATATTTCATTTCAAAATTAAACTAGGTGTATGTGGTTTATACAAGTAGCCTTAAGACAAGTTGCAATTTAACATCATGTTTAAATAATCTATTTAATGATTAAATAGATTATTTAAACATGTTGTTAAGTTTATGCAACTTGTCTTAAGGCTACTGATTAAATTTCAATTAAAAAAATGTTAATCTATTATAAGTGATTATAATGAAATAAGATTTATAAGGGTACTAAGTTGCTGCAGGACATTATAATGTGAGAAACTATTGCAGATTATTCAGTTTTGTACAAATTTTCTATAGTTGTTAGATATTTTTTACAAAAGTTTTAATTATTACATATTATTGAAAAGGCAAATTGAAAACGCGCCTAATACTTGCACAAAGTAATTATTCAAACTTTAAATATTTTTAAATTAAATTTGAGCTGTTTTCGAGAAAACGTTGATGAAAGTCATACCAAAAAGCTCATTTTCCAACTTTGATGCTTTTTTTTAAAATTAAGCGATTTGTTGTAAGTCTTTCTTACTAATTAATTATAATAATTCAATATTAGTTTAGAAATAACATTATCTCTATCATTATAATAAAATTCTAAAATTACCTGAAACAAATCAGTACAATTTCTTACCAATATCTTTCCAATAGCTTTTAAATTTTTAAAGTCGATTCAGGATTGTAGGTTAAAACGTGGCCTAAAAATTTTATTTTTTTGTGCTAGTAGTAAATAAACGGCTCGGCCAGTCGTCGCACAAAACTAATCAACCATAGTCCTTAACGAGTTACATCGAATGGCTTTTAAATTTTTGAAATCGAACAAAAAAACTTACTTTTGATTCTTTAAAAGCAAATTGGTCTACAGATCATTAGTTTTTAATGTTAATGTAAGGCGCTGAACCAATGCAATAATGGCAACTTGTTCGAATAAATATACTTCATCTTTCTCTTTAAATTTAAATAGATTATTATGAATTCTGTAACTTTTATTATTCGTATTTTATGGACAAAATAGAAGAGTTTATAAATTGAATGACTTTATACTTGTTTATATATGATGACTACGTTTATATATGTTAACATAAAAACTACATAAACAAAATTGGCGAAAACTGGCAATTTACTACTAATGTTTAACTTATAGCAAAATAACAAACAAAGTCGTCCTGTCTGCATACAAATAACAGTTATTATCAGAAAAAAAATCGAACAAAAAACTTAGATACTTTTGGCTCTTTAAAAGCATTTTGGTCTACAAATCATGTTAATGTAGAGCGCTGACTCAATGCAATAATGGAAACTTGTTCAAACAAACGTACTTCATATTTCTCTCTTTGGACCCTATCTGTATAGTTTAGCTGTAATGACGACTGTCACTACCGTAACCTGGCACAACCGTACCTGGTCACATACTACTTGACATATTAGAGATTAATTTTATATTTTATATGAAAATTAAGTTTTATTTGAACAAACGTACGCCATCTTTCTCCCTTTGGACCCTATCTCAAAATCAGTATCTTTTAGCTGTTATGACAACTGTTTACACCGTAACGCAATTTGGTCTACAGATCATGGTAATGTTGTAACTTGGCACAACCGTACCCAGTCTCCCATACTACTTGACATATTAGAGATTAATTTTATATTTTATAAAATAATTAAGTTTTATTTATAGGTGAAGACATATTTTCGGACTTTCCTTCCTATGTTGAATATAAATCGTCCAAGCAGATTTGTCACGTATATTCATCAATTAGATTGAAGTTATCCTATTCTATTTAATGGTGTAATGTTCACCAGCTGTCAGACTACATAAGCCTTGGACGTTTTGAGTTTGAACACGCATACGCACACACACACACACACACAGGAGAACGCTTGTAAATAGTTAATCTATATCCTGAGCCCGCGCTCATTAAAACAATTCGCATAGCTAGGCACACATGTTCTAGTCCTGAAGTTGTACCATCTCCACACCCTCCACCCCGAACGATGAGTGGGTTTAACTCGGTCCGCGCGAGTTACCCCCAAGTGAAAGACCACCCGCAAACCCTCTCTAAACTCCCTCTGTTTAGAGAGACTCCCTCAATCCTTTCCCTTTCGTATACGTACGGCACTACATTCGTCTACATCTCTCTCTTCGTCCCTTGTCGTGCCCCCATGTTGTCGGACTCAAAGAGAAGCTCGAACTTCCGCAGGCTCCATCTAAACTGCCCCCGGCCTGCCGTCGAGAGACGCTTCTCAAACGATTTTTAATAGATTCACAATTATATAAATTATATTTTTAGACTTATCTGTCTTATATATTATCGATCAACAATTATAAATTAGTGATGCTTGGCGCATCATGCTTTAGAGCAAATTTCTGGAACTTACCGGACCGTAATAAAATATTCGAGGAATACTAAAAGTTTTTAAAGAGATTTTTATACATACTGTAACTTTTATTATTCGTATTTTATAGACAAAATATTAAATCTCACAAATTGTTCCGCTAAGTTTATATATGTTTACATAAACAAAACTTAATCAAGCGGAGTTAGAATTACAGAACATTAATTCATTTTTCTAAGAATGATATGAACTAAATTTCAAAGTTAGCTCTATTTATTTCAAGAATTAAAATTAAAATCCAATCATTTCCGATATTCATCATCCGTCATTTTCGATATTTTAAAAAATATGTTTTTTGGAAATTTTGCAATAAAAAATATGTCTTAACCAAAAACTAATCATTTCTTTACACTGTCAACACAAGCAATATGTTTTTTAACTTTCGCCTAGGGTAAGTTATAGTAATCGCAAAAGAATTTAAAATAAATATTTTTATATCTTTATGTTTCAAAGGTTTTTGAACATTTTGAAATACCTTAAAAAAAATTGATGTAAGTGTGTATGTATGTATGTGTATGTGTGTATGTGTGTATGTGTGAGTGTGTGTGCGGATACAAATTTTCGTCGAGGATTTCGGGAACACGGATGAAGCGATTTGAATAATTCGAAAAACATTCGATTCGTATTGATAAGGAGACGTGCTAATTAGTTTTTGGCGAAAGCAGGTCTAGCCGTTCCGAAGATACGGGGAAAACTGTGCCACAAGCGGTAACTCCGTTTTTAAAAGAACGGAGCGTCCGATATTAATAATTCAAACAACATTTTACTTGTATTGACAAGATGAACAACTGATTAAATTTTTGGGAAGTCAGGTCCACCAGTTATGGACCCTCAAGTTAAAAAAATGTCATTTTGCGGTCAAAAATGTTTATTGGACATATGTACATCAAATTATCAGATATTTTATAAAGAATTCAATAATGTGTACACATTTTCAGCAATTTGCCTTAAGGCACAATGCCATGCACCCCTCTACTTGAATCAATCTAATTAGATGATCCATTTTCTAAGCAAATGCTAATTTTTGCAATTCTTGCTCCGCATCTCTGAAACGGCAGGGCCTACCTTTGCAAAAAACCAATCATCACGTCACCCCATCAATACGAATCGAATACATTTTTAATCATTCTTATAGCATGCTCCTTTGTTTCAGAAACTGCTATTTTTTAGCACTTTTTACTCCGTATCTCCGAAACGGCTGGACATGTCATAGCAGAAAACTAATCAGCATGTCTCCTCATCAATAAGAAGCGAATGTTTTTGGAATTATTCTCATTGGATGCTCTGTTCTTTTATAAACTGTCTTTTTTAGCAAGGTTTTCCTTGTATCTCCAAAACGCGTGGACCTATCTTTGCAAAAACTAATCGCTACGTATCTCCATCATTACAAACTGATTATTTTTTGAATCATTTAAATCGGATCATTTGTTTCCCCAAAAACTTTCTGCGCCCTTTGCACCACTTGCCATCAAGAGGAATCGAATATCTTATAGTTCTTGAATGATTTAAATCGGTTGATCCGTGCGCCCGAAATCGTGGCCAAAATATTGTATCCGCACAAAACACACACACATTCACACATTAATTATTTCTAAGGTATGCCAAAATGTTCAGAAACTTTTGAAAAGTAAAGATATGAAAAAATTCTCATTACCGATTTTTTGAGAATTATTATGACCCACCGGGAAGTTAAAAATGTTAATAAAATAATATAATAAAATATTATAAAAATATAATATGCCGAATAAATTCAAAAGAATACGATGCAAAAAGTTAGTACGTGGTATGAGAATGCAAAATGCTGCAATTGGCTAAATGTTGAATCAAATGCCTATAATTATTATAATCAAGTGGTGCACCATCCCGTTGACATAAGGCAATATGCTCAACCAATACGTTACAAAATATACCAGTTGGTAATTAAAATAATAATTTATTACGATTTTAAATAAACTTTAAAACCTCTCACTATTTGACAACCATACTTTCCAGTCATCCCCTCTGGCCACGAGGCAGCAGGACTCTAGGACTTTACAGGACTACGCAACCCCATTTCACAGCACAACTCGCGTTGCGTTCCGTTCGTCGTGGGATGAGTCCGGTGGAGGAGGAGATCGTGTACCAGTTTCCTTAGTACCGGCATTCGTTCGCCGTTCGCCGTTCGGGAGTTGAAAAGGAGGTTTCAAATAGAGGTGGTGAGAGAGGTGAGTAGAGTCGAAAATTTCGGGAACGGGTCCTTTCACGCAGGATCGATACTGGGCCACTGCGTCCCTCATTTCGCGAAGAGGACATTGGCCGCCTAGTGGAGAAAGGCTTCCATGCAGATACTACCTACACATACATAATGCTTTTGACTATTCAGAGATGTAATATGTAAATGGTACGACAAGCTCCGAGGATTTGTTTGATAATATTTATTTCGAACGTAACGCTATTTCCTTGCGAGTATTTCAATTCGTTCGTCATAAAATATATGCCAAAAATTGTATCATCACTAGCAAACTCATTAATAACAGAGAACTATATCGGCGTTGGTTGAAAACAAAAGCGCCACTGGATTTAAGTCATCAATTTTCCTGATAAAGATTGAAATAACTTAGTCATTATTTATAACTAAATAGTAAATATTATATAATTATCAATAAACTATTGTTAACATTATAACGAATGGGAAAACAACTACTGAGTTGTTTTTCGAACATGCCCATTTAGTATACAATGTCCCTTTACGGCTAATTGTAAATTCCCAAATTTATTAAATGTCCTTAACTGGACAGTTGTAAATAAAATAGAGAATAAAAAAAATATATCATTTTTATGGATGAGATTACAAATGTTACTTCACCTATTAACCAGTCAACTGTGGCGATCATACCGACATCATCATGACAATTATACTCATCAATACACAATATTCTGCCACTTTTATATGACTGGTAGGGTAGGATAAAGCATAAAGGTCCAATTTGGCATTAAGTAATTATACTATCTTCTAAACCAAATAAACTAAATCACAACAAACAACTATTGAACAATCTTCAGCGAAATTCCCATTTAATATTAAACAGTCATGAAGCAAACAGATCCAATGACTTATTTTTAATTTTAAGGGATTTTACGATATAATGGCTACAATATTTAACCATTGCAAAATATAAATTTCATAGATACATTTGACAGAGATAACATTGTATATAACCTTGATCTTGTACTTCGTAAGAAATATTCACGGACATTTCAGTCGTTCACAATTTTTTTTCACAAATTGGCGACTGTCTAAAAAAATCTTTCATGCAACCTTTTTTGATACTCTCTAATTTTTTAAAAATAGTTAAAGTCGGAAATTGAGGATGAGCGTAGTTCATACTGAAGATAGGTTTACTATTTTCAAAATTTATTGTTGATAATATAAAAGGCGCGGCGAATTAATTCGAAATTTCATTAATTTTTATAACTAAACTACTTGTCGTAGACCTCATATATTTTAGTATGTTCCTCAAGACCATGAGTCTCTATAGAGTTAATTTGAATGACTTTTAAATTTTTTAAATCGGTGCAGCCGTTTTTGAAAAAAAATCGACCAAGTGTCAAAAATCGGTTCACTGCACATATACATACATAATTTTTTTCAAATTTGGTTTCAAACGATTCAGAATGACTTCAATCGTCGAGGAGACATAAAATTAGCAAGTCAGAATTTTTAGTGAAAACATAAACTTTTTCTTCGAGAAGTTAAAAATCGATAGGACATTAAGTTTAAATAACAAGTTTTAGTGTTTACTGTTGACCATTATTTGGAACACTAATCGATATTCCAATTATCAAGCTAATCAAACTAAAAGATTCACTATTCAAATAGTTGTTAATGAATACAATAAAACACATTAATTAAATCTCAGCTGACATTCAAGCCGGATTGTGCATACACATAAGTAATATTGTCGTACACATGAATATATTAGTTAAGATGGGAGTGTAGACTTATACATTGGTTTAAATTTTGGACTGAGAATGGGTGGTGGTCGGTTGGAGAGAAACTCCTGATTACATAACTAACACGAAAACTAACACATATATCATACAGAATTTACAGAATACGCGCACGTTGCTGAATTCATGGCTATGCGTAAATGTAATTTCATACATAGAAGATACAGGACCTGATGAGATACAGAAATTTTAAATTAAATATTTTGTTTATTTTTATTTTTTAAATTTTCCGCCAATTGTGGTACTAAAATTATATAAAGGTGATTATAATTTGGAACGTTTCACTGGATTTATACAAATATTATATTAAGTTTATTCAGTCAACTGTGATTGTCGAATATAAAGGTCCGTGGGTAAAAACGTTCACTACCTATATATCAAAAACAAGTAAAGTTAGAAATTTTTTAACAATAATATTTAAAAGTAGAGGGCAAAAGATGTATGACCAACCATCACCTTGATCTTTAAGACTTTGCTATCAGGAGATAAACGGCAATGTTTGAAAATCTATAATAGAACCACACACATACACACATACACACACATACATTTATTCTTTCTAAGGTATGCCTAAGGTATTAGTAAGATATTGGACGAAAAATATGGGTTTATTAATTATACAAAATTGAACATTTTCACATAATTATATAGGGTAGAGCGGAGCACAAAAGTCTAACAGGACTTTGAGCAATTATATTGTGAAAACCAAACCAATTACATCACAACAAATAATAAAAACATATCTATATAATGGATATGTTCAATAACACTCCCAGTTAATTAATCATTGTAGAAATATGTTTTTTTTGCTAATTTTTTAACATTTGTCACCTGTTTCTTTTTACCCCATAGGCTGGGTAAATAGAGACAGCCATCGGGCAAATATATACAATGTCTTATTTTTAATTTTAAATGGATATCACAAAAATTTTATGGATAGAATTTTCACAAAGTTAACACTTGATTTAGTATATCGTTAAACTTAATTATCAACATTGTTTCAATAAGTATTTATTTAATTTATTTCTTGTAAAATTGCTTTTGTTATCTCAATTTACTGTTTTGTTTACTATTTTTTATTGTTTACATTTTCTCAGGGTAAAGGTTTAGTTGGTCCTTTTTACCCTATCCACATGTGAGTTTTTATAAAGGTTATGTAAAAAAATTGTTGAATCTAACTTAAAACTAGTGGGGTGCATAGCATCGAGCCTTAAGGCAAGTTGCTGAAACTTCGCGTACAGTAATTAAAAATCTTGGTAAACAAAAGTGGAACCCAATGTATACACATTATTAAAATATCTGATAATTTGATGTACATAAGACCATAAGCATTTTTGACCGCAAAATGACATTATTTAAATTATTTTTATTGAAAGTCCATAACCGCTGGACCTGATTTCCAAAAAATTTAATCAGTTCTTCATCTTGTCAATACAAGTTAAATCTTTTTTGAATCATTCAAATCGTTCAAATCGCACTTTTTGCTCCGTATCTTCGAAACGGCTTGACCTGCCTTCGCCAAAAACTAATCAGCACGTCTCTTTATTTATTCATAAGCAAGCCGTAATGATGTTGATGATGATTGATCAATACGAATCGAATGTTTTTTGAATTATATTCAAATCGATTGATCGGTGTTCCCGAAATCGTCGACAAAAATTTGTATCCGCATACACAACCACATACACACATGCACACACATATATCTATTTTTTCTATGGTATGCCAAAATATTCAAAAACCTTTGAAACGTAAAAATATATAAAACTTTTCATTTTCAAGTTTTTTAAGTTAAAACTTACCCTACTCGATTGTCTCGTAAACTAAACAACAGTGCTCACAACCAATAAAATTAACATCTAAAATAAATACTTTTGTTATAGATTTATATACTTTGCCGTTAAGCTCCTGATAGCACGTTGTAAGCAAGGTAATGGCTGGGTATATATCTTTTACCCTCTACTTTCAAATATTGTTGTTAAAAAATTCTTAACTTTACTTGTTTTTGAGATAGTGGTGGTGGATTTTTGTACCCAAAGACCTTTAAGCCCCGCTCTACCCTATTAATGTTTGTAAAATTATGAATTCTATCAGTCACAACTTTCTACTATGAATTAAACACAATAGGGCACTTCTAATTAAATTTAACGGAACCTAGAACAGATTTTAATAATAGAGTGCAATAATCCTTACTAGTCACACATGTTGCTAACCATGCTCATTTTTTACATTTACTAACCATAATCACATGAGCTCCAACAAGTTAAAGTTTAAACTTTACCGCATCCCCGGAGCCACATCGCTGATCTACGCTCGAACTTTCGCATCCGAACCAATAAATCGCTTCCTGTACTGTTTCGACTGGAATCAAGGCTAGGAACCACGGGAAAAGGTTAATCCGATTTTGCGAAAACTTATAGTTCTGCTTGGACACTAGTTAAGTGCCGTGCGACCTTCTCACACCGTAAAAAATACTTGCGACTTGCCACGACCGTTGGAAAGGTTTACGATGTTAAAAAGTTGTTACGAAACGGTTATTACTACAGTACGTCATCGAGTCAATTCGAATCGCCATTCGAATACCATTTTATACGCTGAGCAAATTTTATGGATCGTAATGGGTAAAAATAAGTATATTGTTACTTATTCATAGAGGTTTGATGTAATATACTCATGATATAATATATTTGTTAAGGATTCTTTTGAAATCTTTTTATTGCCATTTTTGTTAATAATTCGTTTTAAACATTTTAATAATTACAATATTATTAACTTCCCGTAGTAAGTTATCGTAATGAAATATCGGAATTGAAAATTTTTACATTTCTCGACGTTTTGAAGGTTTCTGAACATTTTGGCATACTTCAGAAAAAATGAATGTGTGTGCGTGTGTGTGTGTGTGTATGTATGTATGAATACAATTTTTCGCCCACGTTTTCGGGCGTACGGATCAACCGATTTGAATAGTTCAAAAAACATTCGATTTCTATTGATAAGGAGATGTGCTGATTAGTTTTTGGCAAATGCAGGTCCAGCAGTTACGGAGATAAAGAGCAAAGAGTGCAGAAATTAGAATCGAGTTTTTGAGAGAACGGAGCATCCGATTTGAATGATCTTTCAAAACGTACGAACTACGAACTTTCAATTAGTAATGATTGGGAGAAGTGGTTATTAGTATTTCGCAAAGGCAGGCCCAGCCATTTAGAAGATACGGAGCTAAATGTACAAAAAATGGCAGTTTTTGAGAGAACTAAGCGTCCGATTCAATTGATTCAAAGAACTTTCTGCTTGTCCTAACAAAATAATTGATTTTGGAAAAAAAAATTGTATCAATTTTTTTTTTTTTTTTTTTTTAATTTTTTGTATATCGAAAATAATTCAGATTTTATTTTTAATTCTGACTATAGTTCTAATATACTTTAAACAAATAATTTCAACTCTGCAATTCAGTTTATTTAATTCTTATAAATATTAGACAATGTTACAATATTTATAATAATCTATTTGAAAACATTCAGTATTCCTCGAACATTTCGTTATGGTACGGGAAGTTGCAGCAAATTGCCTTAAGGCACGATGCCATGCACCCCACTAGTTTAAATCAATTCTACAAAATATCTAGTGACATGCATTTGAAAATCACCAGAGCCTTTTATATTACCATATTTCCTTTTAATCTCAATGTAATTATAAGGCCAAACACCATCAGCGTTTAATCTCACGGATGTTGTATAAAGATAACATTGGATCTGTTTGGCTGCTGCTATCATACTATCGTTATCTGTGCGAAACAAAGTCGGGCAATCGGTTTCTCGATCGTCATCATATGTCACTACTCAACTCAGTGTTCACTTCAAACGGGAATAGAACACAACCACTCAGCATCAGCGTCGAAAACTCCTTTTGCCGGTCAAACAACTTGGAAAAGAGGTAGAAAAATAGAAAATGGCAAATGATCAGAACGGTAACATGTGGTATAAATTTAGAACGCGAGGAATGAAAAGGGATGGAGGGTAAACTGGCATTATAAAAACTGGTTTGTTAGAAATTTAAGTATATAATTATTTGGACTGATTGCGAAACTATTTATTGCACGTCTTAACATGAGGGTATTTTCAAGAAAGAATAAGAGATAACTCACTTTATGAAGTTTATTGATCGTATAATTATTTTTATAAATATTGCTAAAATAGCAGAAAGTTTGTATTCTGATAGTAAACTTGAATAACAATTTGATTGCTCGATTAAAATAATTATATAAAGATTTAATGTAAAAATCAAAATTTTATTATATATGAATTCTAAATATTTTATTAACTTCTTAGGCTAAGTAGACTAAGTTATAGTAATCACAAAAAATCAAAAATTAAATTTTTTTCATATCTTTACGTTTGAGAGGTTTCTGAACATTTTGGCATACCTCAAGAAAATGTTTATGTATGTGACTGTATGTAGGTTTGCAGTATGTAAATATGTATTTAGTATGTATGTACGTGCGGATACAATTTTTCTCCGACGTTTTCGAGAGCAAAGATCAACCGATTTGAATTATTCAAATAGCATTCAATTTATATTGAAGAGTGAACGTGCTGATTAGTTTTTAAAAAAGGCAGATTTAACCGTTTCAAAGATTCAGGGAGCTATGGCATCGTGCCTTAAGACAAACTGCTGGAACTTTCCGCACCCAAAAATTATTTTTTAAAAAAAGATTAAATTTTTTTTAAACTATGAAAAAATCACATTTTTTGAAAATTTTAAATTTTAGAAGAACTACAGAACAGACTTTTTGAAAAAAAAAATTCTTCATTTTGAAATATTTTGGAAATTTTGAACTTTTTTACAAAGCAATCGCACTACTCTAGCCGCATAGAGATGAAATATCGAAGCGCGTAAGCGTCCATTTTTTCTAAAGAATACTAAAATATTCAGAAAACATGGAAACGTAGAAATATATAAAAATTTTTACTTTCGATTTTTTGCGATTACTATAACTTACCCTATGGGAAGTTAAAAAAGTGCCAAAAATAGTAATTCAGTTCGAATTGATTGATTCATAAAACATTTTGCTTGCATAGGCGGAATGAGAATATGATAACTATTCTAGGAAAGCAGGTCGGAGATATAAAAAAAGTTTGAAAAAAATGATAATTGCGACCAAAAATAATTATTGGACAAATGCAAATCTCTTACAAACTACGTTTGTTTTATTATAGATAGCAACCCAAACAGTTGTCTCATCTCTATGTGCTGAATTTTTATTATTACAATTGTTGTAATAGTGATGACTTTACTTTCAAGTGGCATGTTGCCACTACAGCTATGCCCACGAAAGGCCATTTTCACTTGAAATTGAAAATGATTTCAAATGAAAATTTGGTATCAAGCTGCTTTGATACCGAACCGTCCGAGGTTGGATTCGAACCCGGGACTAGGATTTGCTAGCCCACGCTCTTACCACGGGACCAAGGCCGGTCCTCTATATAATATAAGCGGTAAAATATACAATATTTATAATTATCTATTTGTATATATGTAAAACAATTGTAATCAATCATTGATCAATATTTATTGTTACCTGATTTTTTTCTCGAGTATTTAATTCTAGTACGAGAAGTTCCAGCAATTTGCCTTGAGGCACGTTGCCGTGCACCCCACTAGTTAATTTTAGTTGTCCATTTTATTGTCGAATATCTCAAAATCCAGAATCGCGATATGTAATAGCCTCATATGATGGAAATGTTCCGTGTGTGCTTGCATAGTTACTTATGCGTGCGCGTACGTGCGCACTTGGGGAGTTGCGTTGGCCGCTAAGCCCGCAGCCCGCAGCCCGTTGCGATGGACTGGTGGTGTGGGCTATCGTATCGTACGGCATGTCCGCCGTCGTAGATGCGAGGTGGACATTTACATCTCTCTAAAGTATCGACCCGATCTCGGCATCTCGCAGCGCGTGCGAAAGGGATGACTGGAGACAGTGATGGATTTGAAATGATATGTATTAGAAATTTATTTGGACTAATTTTTAATAAACAATTATCTAGCCGAGATCTATGATTAAGCATGTTCGAGTTTGTTGAAAGTGCTCAACATAATGAAAATCTGTAAATTGCCTTACGTAAATAAACCTATGATGGAATTTGTATAACTTACCCTATGAAAAGGTTATTATTACTCTATTTTTTATACACCACTAGTTTTTTGAATAATTGAATTTGTTTGAACCGTGTTTCCGAAATCGTCGACAAAAATTTGTATCCGCACACACACACATACATACCCACAAATACACACATACATACATACACACATACATCCATTTTTTCTGAGGAATGCCAAAATGTTCAGAAACCTCTGAAATGTAAAGATATATAAAAATTTACATTTTCGATTCTTTTGCGATTATAACTTGCCCTACGGGAAGTTAAAAAATTATAAAATTGACAGAGTAAAATACATAAAAATAAACCATACTAGCAAAAATAAATATTAATAAACATGACTGGTTATTAACCAGTTAACGCCTAATTGCACAGTAAATACAGAACTTTTTAACAGATTTTATTACCATTACGTGGTGTGGCCATAACATTACTATTTTATCCAAGAATTGGCCTGGAAATCTGAAGACAGATAAACAAAAAACCAAAATTTAATAAAAAAGGCTCAACCCTGGTCTAATAAAATTATATAAATATACATTTATACTCTTCATACGAGAGAGCAATAATAAAACCTCATCTCTTTTATTGCACTATTTTGATATCGAAGTATCAAATAATCACTCATATTGTAATGCATCCCATAAATAAATAAGTCCGGCAATCATTAACCGGTTTTTCTAAGAAATTCAGTTTTCTTGAACTCGACCCAACAAAATACAGGTCAGTCAGTGGGCGTCCAATAATCACGTAATAATTTTTTCAGGAATTTTGGCCCTCCCTCCAACTAAGTGATACGTCGTGATATTTAGAATTGTGCCTCTCCCCCACCAAACATTAAGTATTTTTAGTTACGTATAATTTTTCGAACGAATTTTTCGAACTTACAAAAAAAACGTAAAATTACTGTTTTTATTTTGAAAATTTGTGAATATGATGATTGGTAAGTAATGTAATAGGCAGTCTTAAAGGCAGCAACTTAAGGGGGGATCCTGCTTTAGAAGCTTCAAAAAAAACGCTTTCTGGGAAATTTTTTGGAAAGAAAATAAATATTTAATTGAAACGAAACTTTCAGGTTTTATTGTTGCAAATTTCAATATTCTTCTCAATTTTTTTTATTAAAATATATGGTATAATATGCCAGTTACAAGCATTTTGCCGAGGCGCCACGAGCATGCAGGTGTCATTTGGCGGAAAAGGTGCAGGTTACAATTTCCATCCGAAACACATAAACCAACACAAATACATATTCTCAATAGTATAGATTCTAGTTGAACCTAAAAAATCTAGAAAAAAATGAGAAATACACCAATTTTTTGAAACTTGAAAAAAAAAATCATGCTTTTTTATACGAAATATCACGTTAGATTGTTTAAAAAGAGGGCTAATTATAACTTTTTTAAGTTTTTTTTAGGTTCAACTAGAATAGAATTTAATCCTGAATACCATAAACTTTGTCTCGTTTTGATAGGACTGAACGTTCCTATCATTTTTGGCCGCCAATTAGGAAGAATCGGAAATAATTTGAATTTGTTTCTGAAATTTTAGGGATATATCCTTGGCTGGTTTTGAAAGATATTTTTTCAAGAAAAAAAACAATTTTTTAAGCCTCTAAAGCAGGATCCTTGGTTGGTTATGAAAGATATTTTTAAAAAAAAAACGATTTTTTTAAGCCTCTAAAGCAGGCTCCTCCCTTAAAGATGATTTTCTAAATTATCATTACTAACTAATAAAAACGAAACCGTCTGTCGATAACATTAATACATGTTTATAATAATGAAGCATTTAAGACTGTATGTGCACAACGAATATATGAGATTTAGTATTAACATAATATTATATTATGTTTGATATTACAAATTCTATTCTCGATACAGCCCTGATTTTGAATAAGAGCGTCAGCATCGTCCGCCGGACCAAACTCTCCCTTTCCGCTTTCACTTCACTTTCCGTTTCTCAAACGGATTCGTCGACGAAAGGGTAAGTCGGGGGTGTAGCGGAAAGTCCGAAGAGCCGCGAGGGGTGGCGCGGCGCGGGACGAGTATTTTGCATGCTAAAGGGTTGAAGTTGCGAGAGAAAGGGGGCGCAAGTTTCGCTGCTGAGCAGTGGACGTTGTTCTATGTACGGACTCGGCCTTATATGAGTACAATCGTATAGTAGAACATCTGAGCAAAGCCTACCATATATACATATGATATATACATTATATATATATATATATATATATATTGTAAAATATTAATGAATTTTAAAACAAATATTATTAAAGCTGTATAAATTTATACACTCAATTTAGATCCATTTTAGAATAAAAAATAGCTTAACATATAACTAATATGCAGCAATAAAAATAAACATTTCATAAAACCGCGAGATTATGGCATTTTATAATTTTTAACATCCCGTAGGGCAAGTTATTGTAATCGTCCATAAACCCAAATTGATTTTTTTTAATTTTTCAACTTTTTGAAGGTTTCTGAACATTTTGGTATACCGTACCATATAATATGTATAGATACAATTTTTCGTCCACGTTTTCAGACACACAATCAACCGATTTGAATAATTCCAAAAACATTCGATTCTTTTTCATTTCGATTTCGATTCGATTTCGATTCGATTCTTTGATTAGTTTTTGGGAGAGTGCAGAAAAAAGAAATCAAAATTTGGAGAGAACGAAGCATCCAATTCGAATGATTAAAAAAACATTCATTTTGTAATGATAAAGAAAAGTGGTGATTAATTTTTGGCAAAAGCAGGCCCAGCCGTTTCGAAGATACGGAGCTGAATGTGCAAAAAATTGCAGTTTTTGAGAGCATCCGATTTGAATGATTCAAAAAACTTCTGCTTGTTTTGACGAAACGATTTTAAAAATTTGAAAGTCATTCGAAATAACTCCAAAGTAAAAAATTTTATCCACGTTCTAGCACATATTCGAAAATGGATTAGTTTTTGCTAAAGATCTGCCAGTCCGTTTTTCGTAATTAAATGTTGAACTTTTTATGACGTAGATTTTGTAGTCTGAAATAACACAATAAAAAATATTATAAGCGGTAAAATTATAAAAATTAAATGTCTCTAAATTTATGCCGTGCTTATATTTGATATACATTTGATATTATATATATATATATATATATATATATATATATATATATATATACATATATATGAATTGAGAGGTTTTTTCAGATGGTGAAATATTATATAAATTGTTTTGGAAGTCGATCCATTAATTAAAACTATTTTATTGAAGTAAAATGTTTTATTATCAAACGTTTCGGGTCCTAATTTGACCCATCTTCAGTGCATATAAATAATATGAAGAAAAAAACAAACGGACAATATAATGCAACAATTACTATACAATTTTCAAAGCACAAAAACTATTAATTAAAATAAATATTAAATTAACATAAAATGAATAAAAAGGTTTTAAAAAAAGAGCTCATCGAAACATGTTATTTGTTTGGAAGAAAAAGTTTTAATTAATGGAAGGACGCCAAAGAACAATTTTATTTGTATTATATATATATATATATATATATATATATATATATATAATATGTACGTTCTGAGTTTTGTATGAACCACTGATTACAGTTGACGTCCACACTCAAATAAAAACATCTTTTAAAAATGATCCAGATGAAATAAAATGCGTTAATTTAATTTATTCAATTACAGATATTATATGTATGTTTGAATTGGAAATCGTATTTATAAAATATATCTAAATATCTCAATTCTGATAGACTAAGTTGTTTACGTTGTGAGACTTAATGAATATTTGTTACTATTCATTATTATTACAATATTATTTTTTATAGGCTAACCAATAAATTAAGTTATTTTAATATTTATAATAATTAATATAAATATTTTTTTGCTAAATTTTATCTTATCTATATAATGTATATTTAGTTATTACGTTCGCACACACATTTAAGAAAAATGCAATATTTTTAATTTATGTAATTTATTCATATAATAAAAGTGATATTATTAGAGTTATATATTAACAATAACATTCACTCCAAGAATACTTTCAGATATTTATTTGTTCTTTCGTATAATTCTGGCAACGTATAATCGCTAACGATAATTTCGGGCTCCATTCCACATATTGTTAATGTATAGATTACGCTATTTTTTGTTGTTGGCATTTCTCTGATTTCGTAATCTACATTCAAAGCATTTATAGCGGCATTCATTTTTTCTTCTGCTCCTAAACACTGGTCATTCAAATGGATAACGCTTTTTTACAATTTTCCTCGCCACATTTCTTAAAAGGACAATCATAATCCGCCATTCTATCTACTACAATCGGGTTATAGAATTATTTTGTCTTGCTTTAATGATTTTGGCAAACGCCACTTCATTCATTGATTTTCCTTTAACATGCTTTTTGATATGCTCATCAAGATCTATACCCTGCAACATTTTCATCATTTTTTAGCTGATAAATGCTTAGCAGATTTCTTGGAAAAGGCAGTGGCAGTTTCCTTAAAAGTAGACACAGCGCATTGCATAGTAAATTGTTTAGCATGAGCTGGTCCTATATCACCAATCAAAGTATATTCAGGTATTGGTAAACCTCTTTTACGACAAAAATCGATAAGCTCCTGTACTGATTCATGAACTCTTGTAGAAGGTTTCCCTGCATCGGTTTCTATAACCTCTAAAACGTGTGGCTGAATTGGGTTCATTTCTGATATTTTCTTAAGGGCCAATCTTGAACAATCATGCTTAGCCATTTTCTTTGAAGAACCGGTACCGATAGCTCTTATTTCAGTCTCGTTTAACACCAGGCACACTTCATATTTAAAGATGGGATTTATAGTGGCTGTTCCGTCGTGAACCAAAGTGAATTTGGGACATGGCACTTTTTTCGCTGCGCAAAGATTCATTAAAGTTGAAACTGGAGTCTCCTGAGCCATTGCACGAAGTATGAATATTATAACACACAATATTATTCACATAAAAATTATTTAAAACCTGATATGAACTAGTTCGTGGCTAGCAAAACTACTTAATGTTTCTGATCTGTACAACATGAAATAAGCGCAAGTCAAAGATTAGCTATTACTTGCACATTCTTTTTTTTTCTTTTGATAAATTTTGTTTCCCTGATGTTGGTGCTCAATAGACTTGAACTATCTGCATAGTTATTTACCTTGTTATTTACTTTTGCTAATAATTAGAGTCATAGACAATAATAGAATATAATATATTCAAATAGAACTTTGTTTCTCCCAATTTTTATATTCAAGGTTCGGGCGTTCAGCTGTGATGGCGCTGGTATCGCATTCATATTAACGGCGCAAAATTTGAAATACAAAACAATGAATTTCAACAATAAACAATTTAACTTTTTAAAACTAAATTTTGTATTAAAAGCGTCCTAATTTTAGTAAAAATACAATAATAACTAGAAAAATAAAATCTATGAAATAATACACGTTACTAGTGATGATTGTGAAAATATTTGAAAACTTTGAAAGAATAAATTTTTGATAATTTTGAAATAATGAGACGCATAAACATCGGTATGGAGCCCATAGAAATGTAAACAAAATTTATACTTATTATTAAAATTTCTACAAAATATCTGATAATTTAATGTACATATGTGTAATTATAATTTTGGACCACTAAATATCAATTTTTTCCATTTTTTAACTTCCCGTAGCGTAGTTATAGTAATGGGCAAAAAATAAAAAATCGAAAAAAATTTTGCATATCTTCACGTTTTGAAGGTTTCTGAACATTTTAACATACCTCAGAAAAAATGTTTTGTATGTCTGCAAAATGTGTGTGTTTCGTATGTCCGCATTTTTTCATTTACGTTTTAGGGCGCACGGATCAACCGGTTTGAATGGCTCAAAAAACATTCGATTCCTATTAAAAGGTTTACTCTACTGGGATTTTGATGAAACTTTGCATGGTGATAGATAGTCAAACCAAATACCTTTAAAATATTATAGGCCTGTGATAAGTGGTTTAATTATAAAAATTAATTGAAAGATGGCGCGAGCCATAAAAACACGTCGAACCTTAGCGAACTATCACAGACAAAGTAAACTGTGAATACAGTTGAAAATTTCATCATAATTTCATTAGAAGGAGTATACCAAACGAAACTAATTGGGTGTATGGCATCGTGCCTTAAGGCAAATTGAAATGTTCGAGGAATACTGAATGTTTTCAAATAGATTATTATTAATATTGTAACATTGTCTAATATTTATAAGAATTATATAAACTGAATTGCTGAGTTGAAATTATTTGTTTAAAGTATATCAGAACTATAGTCGGAATTAAAAATAAAATCTGAATTATTTTCGATA
Organism: Ctenocephalides felis; assembly: GCF_003426905.1. Taxonomy (NCBI): domain Eukaryota; kingdom Metazoa; phylum Arthropoda; class Insecta; order Siphonaptera; family Pulicidae; genus Ctenocephalides; species Ctenocephalides felis. Next base: position 66,501,697 of record NW_020537324.1, read on the forward strand.
TACAAAAAATTTTTTTTTTGAAAAAAAAGTTGAAACAGTAGTTCTCTCAAAAACTGGCAATTTTTACATATTTTAACTCCGTATCTTCGAAATGGCTGGGCCTGCCTTTGCCAAAATCTAATAAGCACTTCTCCCAATCATTACTAATTGAATGCTTTTCAGATCATTCAAATCGGATACTCCGTTCTCTCAAAAAATCGATCTCTATTTTCTGCACTATTTGCTCCGTATCTCCGAAACGGCTGGACCTGCCTTTGCCAAAAACTGATCAGCTCTTTTCCCTATCAATAGGAATCGAATGTTTTTTGAACCATTCAAATCGGTTGATCCGTGCGCCCGAAAACGTGACTGGAAATTTGTATCCATACATACATACACACACACACACACATCCATTTTTTCTGAGGTATGCCAAAATGTTCAGAAACCTTCAAAACGTCGAGAAATGGAAAAAAATTCAATTTCGATTTTCGGCCCATTACAATAACTTACCCTACGGGAAGTTAAAGAGCAATTGACAATCGGACTCTCCAGACCAGAGAAATTAAAAAAATCCTAGTACTTTTTGAGCACACTTTGTACATGTGTCTAATAATAAAAATGACCGCTAAGTGACGTTTTCTTTTAACTTTTTTCATTAGATCTCCAAAACCACTAGACCCGCCTACCCAAAATAAATAAATAATATTGAAAT
>NW_020537324.1:66502490-66530775 GCF_003426905.1 Ctenocephalides felis
TAATCACTGGTCTTCAGTGACGACCTATAAGGTATTTCCAGTCCAAATCCATCATAGTTAAACGCACTTACTATCGGGGATCAGACTTCCGAGGTTACTCATTTGGTATACCCAGACCTCAGTGTTTATTGCTGACAGAAAAATAATTTGGAGCCTGAACTTTTCATTGGAATGCAATTCAACCTCTCTTTCTCTGTTAACTCAACAAATCGTCTTATAATGCTACCTCCCATTATCGGTGACAACGACGAGTCAAAACAAAATTTGACATAATTTATTGGATTCCACAATTCTGGACTCTTATGTCAAAGAAACCAATGATCCTGATTTGGATAAAGAGCCAACTTCTTTCTCTGATCGGAACTCATCAGATACGAATGCAACGCTTGCAGAAATGGAAACTGTACCCATAAATTATGCATTCTAAACATTAAGTTATTCTGATATAACTAATACCCATTAGATCGAGAACATTATGCAGAATATGGAGTTGATGGCAGGTCAAATCACCACATACGGTGGATCTGCTGACGAAACATGGAAATTTGTAATTGACCAGTATTACAACACTGGTCTGCTATAATCTGCTTTCCCACCACATTTTTATAACGTGTTTCCCTGTATTTTTTTTTTTAAACTGTGAGATCAACACTGGGCAGGGAGTGTGTGGCGATATCAAAGGCTGGGTTTGTTTTGTAAAAAACAATCGGACATGTCATGTATATTTTTGATATTGAAAATATTTTTATAGTTAATAAATTTATATTTTTTATTATGTTGGGAGTTTCTAATTAAATATATTATCATAATCATTACAACTCCCACATATATATATATATATATATATATATATATATATATATATATATATATACGTAATCTAAACCAATAATAAATCTAAAATCTAAACCAAGGCTATTGAACAATAGTTTAGAATATATGTGGATTGTAAAATTAAATAGGTAAATATAGATTAAACAATGTTTAAATTTTTTTAGATATAAACTAAAAAATTAAACAAATATCAATTACTATGAGTAACAACATTTTTGCTTTGGTTTATACAAAAAATCACATGTTGAAAACCGGTAATCAAACAGTATTTTTCCTAAGAAATATGTAAACCGTCTTCTAGTAAACAAAAGTGTACAAAAGTGTAAAATTACATTGTCTCAAAATATCGGTTTGCGTTATATTATAAAAACTAATTTTAAATTTCATATATCTTATTGAAAATAATAAAATTTATCACTTTTTAGGTTAGTTGAGACAAAACCTTTGGGCTAGTTGTAACATACAAGAATTACAAATACAAATTTAATTGATAAACATTGGAAGAAATAAATAAATGTAACATGTGAGCACATGTAAACTGTGCTATAAGAGGTACTATATCTTTAATGTGCATTATGATAATAATTGTAGTTTAAGATGATTTATGATAAAAACTTGTATTATTATTATATGTTTCATGTATTAATTATAGTTTGAGACTTGCGTTAGTTTATAAAGAGAATTAATCAGAAACAAGTCAATTTAAAATTAAATTAAAAATTAATAAATAATAAATCATCAGAGGTATTATTGTCGTTGTAACATCGCCCTTTTCTGGAAAATGATTAGTTCTGAAATAATGAACTAGTTGTAGAATCATTTTTACTTGTTTTGGTAGAGAAATAGTTAAAAAGTTAAAATTCTATAGTGAATAAAATATATTAATTTAAATAAGAAAACAACAAGCCCTAATCCCCTAATATTGAAAATGATTAAGATATATTCAATTTAATTTAATAGTTAATGCTTTATTATCGTAGAATTAAAATCAGTGGATCTTGAGATATATTAATTTAAAAAAACACAAGCTTCTAGTACACCTCATATTGAAAATGATTAAAATATATTAAATAAAATGATATATTGGTATGATTAATTGTAATCAATTGTAATCAATTTAATTTATTAGTTAAAGCTTTATTTCGTAGAATTAAAATCAGTGGATCTTGAGATATATTAATTTAAAAAAAACACAAGCTTCTAGCACACCTCATATTGAAAATGATTAAAATATATTAAATAGCAAGCATAAAATTATATATTGGTATGATTCATTGTAAGCAAAATTAAAAATACTAAATATTATTACCAAGTTAATCAACTTCTTCCTCTGCCAAATTAAAACAATGTATTCACTTAATATCGTTATACCAATTTGAAAATGTGCCAACAACTTGAATAACAACTTGTAAACATCAACTTTATATATGTCACTTTTAACAAATATCGATATTTATATTTAACAAACAACAGTCAATAGGACAGGACGACCAGTACTACCGGCATATGTAACAATTCACTTTTTGTGCAAAATTATTGATAAAAGTGCTAAGAAAATGATGTTTGGTGTTAGAATTTCCCCATCGGGAAAATAGAGCGAACCCGTGCGTGAGCTTCGGCGACGACCGGCGGACTGAACCGAGCCGAACGTGGTGCCGCGGCGGGTACTACGGCATCATGTGGCGGCGGAATAGAGGCATGGAGGGAATAGAACGGCAGAACGCCAGAACGGATCGAAGACATCAGCGTATTCGGTATTAAAAGGCACTGATAGGGAGGGAAAGCATTTTATTTTATTGTTTTTAAATTGTGGGAGGAACATATCATCATAAACTAGCTGTAAGTGGAATTCTGTCTTAAGGCAATTAAGGCATCGTGCCTTAGGCACAATTGCGGAACTTCCCTACCAAAAATTATTAATTTTTAAAAACGATTAACATTTTTAAAAAAATGTACTTTGAAAAAATAAGATTTTTGAGAAACTATATACATAGACAAAAAATTAGTTTTTTTGAAAAAAAAAAATAAAAAAAAAAAAAATTAATTTTTATTTTTTTGAAAAAAAAATTTTTTTTCTTTATTTTGACATATTGTGGAAGATCTGAACTTTTTTTCAAAGCAATCGTACTGATTTAACTGCGTATGGACAAAATATAAAGCGCGTAAGCGCCGCGTCGCCGTCTAACGCGTAAACATTGGTACGGAACCCGTAGGAATGTAAACTAAATTTATACTTATTGTTAAAATCTCTATAAAATATCTGATAATTTGATGTGCATATGTCTAATGATCATTTTTGACCGCCAAATGGCTAATTTTTTTACTTTTTTTACTAGATCTCCGAAACCGCTAAACCTACCTTTATGAAAATTTTATCGATTCTTCAATACAAGTGAAATGTTTTTTGAATTATTTAAATCGGACGCTCCGTTCTCTTAAAAACTGAGTTACCATTTTTGGCACTTTTTGCCCCGTATCTTCGGCACGGCTAGACCTCCCTCCGCCAAAAACTATCAGCATGTCTCCTTATTTAATACGAATCGAATGTTTTTTGAATTATTCAAATCGGTTGATCCGTGTTCCCGAAATCGTCGACGACAATTTGTATCCGAACATACATACATACACGCACCACACACATACATCTATTTTATCTAAGGTATGCCAAAATGTTCAGAAGGCTTTGAAACGTAAAGATATATAAAAAAAAATTATTTTTGATTTTTTTGCGATTACTATAACTTACCCTACGGGAAGTTAAAAATATAGTGAGAAGTTCAAGTTTCGATTTTTTACAAATATAGGGACTTAAAGGTCCGCGAAAGAAAAAGTCCAACACCGATATCTCAAAAACAAGTAAAGTTCAGATATTTTGAACAACAAACTAACCATCATTTTATTTCCTACGATGTCGCTATCGGTAGATACAAGGCAATATTTGAAAACCCATAGTCAAAGTATTTTCTTTCGTAGTTAGTTTTTTTGGTTGTAAGCACCGTTGTTTAATTCATTAGATCTTAGTATAAATTACAAACATACGTTATTTATAAGATGTATTGTTAATTTCAAGTTAGATTAAACAGATTTTTATATAACCACTTTAAAAGCTTACGCGTAGTCGGAATAAAAAAAGCCAATTAAACGTTTACTCAGGCAAAGATGTGAACAATAAAAAAATATAGATTAAAACAGTTAATTGAGTTAGAAAAATAATTTCAAACAAGATAAATGAAATAAAAAGTTTTTCCAAAAATCATGAATATACAAAATGCCAGATCAAGGTTATATACAGTGTTATCTCAGTAAAAATGTGAAATTTATAAAAATATAAAATTTTGAGACAAATTCTCGAAAAACTAAACATTTTAACAATGATAAATTAGCAGGTAGTTTTACTGAGCATAGTCAGATATTTGTTTGCGTAATATATGTTATTAGTTGTGATACAATCGGTTTGGTTTTCGCAATAAAATTGCTCAAAGTCAAATTGGACTTTTGTTCCATGTCCTACTCTATTTCTTTTTATTATCCAAGAGTATTTTTAGATGAATAATATAATAAAATTAATATATGAATAAAATGTTAAAAATTACTATTAATTAACTAATTAATATTATTAATTACCTAATGCTTATTAACATTTCGTAGGGTAAGTTTTGGCATACCTTATTATTCGAAATTCATTCAAGAAACATACGATTCGCATTGACAGTGAGACGTGCTGATTAATTTTTAAAAAGACAAGTCCATTATTTTTAATCTTTGAATGTTTAATTGCGGTACGGAAAGTTTCAGCAATTTGCCTTCAGAGACAATGTCCTACAAACTATAATATTAAGTTTTAAAAATACATATGTATTTATATTATTATCTTTAGTTCTATTGCTCAATCTTAATTGAGCTCAATCTTTAGGTCAAATAATCATTTTTATATAAGACTGATATTGTTTGTTCAGAGAAAGATTAAAAAAAATAAAATTTTTTGATCAATTAAATTAAATTGAAAAAAAAAAGTTTTAATACTAACGATAAGAAAATAAATCATAGAAGAATGATATGAAGAATACTACGAAAAGTACAACATATCTATATTTTATAACTCTAAAATAATTTTAAATCATTTCTGAGCTAGTCAAAGCTATTTATCAATGTAATCACTAATAAAAAGTCTATGATCTATTTGCATTAATAATAGCTTGCAAATTTCTTAATTAGGTATACTTATTATATCCAAAAATGAATATTGATCAATCTATGATTTTCCTTAAACATTAATACGATAAAGTAATTATCAAATCAACAAAGTGCCATAAATTATGTGCTAAATAAACTATAAGTATATGCTTTTAGTAATGAAGCAGTTATATTAAATATTCAGATCAAGTAAGTATATTAAATATTGCTTTTTCATTATACAATTATAATAAATTAAAATTATTTCAACAAACGTGTTCCTAATGAAACACATCAATTTTCTTGGAGTTGCCGTTAATTAATATCGTGTGTGTATTGTGTTACTATCACCAAAATATATAAGCCCAGACCACGTGTTAAATAAAAGCTTTTGTTGTGGAATTAATGCCGTTAATTCAATAAGACCAGATGCCAAACATTTAGCTCTTTATTATGCTGCTAAAATATTTAATCGGAAGAAGCAGGAAAGATTGTACCGTTTTAAGCTTCGAACTGAAAGAGACGAAACCAGTACAGAGCTTCCATAACCTAGGCTAAGGTGAATTTTGTAAAAGAGGCTATTAGAAAAACCCATTCGGGAAGAATAGAAATATCAAAGGTGTAGGAGATAGTATGATTACAGATACTTTCGATAAAATCTTAGTTTAACACGTAATCGCCACAATAATAGATAAATTTTTATATGGGCCAAGGTGATTTTAAAAGATAGTTTAGCTAAAAATGTGTCAAGGAAACTTTACGTGACAAAAATTTTTTTTGCAAAAATTCCTGGATGAACACTATTTTTAAGGTCATTATTGATGTATCTGTAATCAACTGACCTGGTCCGATAATCAGCGATCAAGGTGTTAAATAAAAATTTAAAAGACTTAAAAGATCAATTGGCAATTAGTTGTTTTTTTTTAAACAGTTTAATAAAAAAAATACTTTATATCTTAAATATATAATTAACTGTAGCAATCATATTTTAAAATTTCTCATACTCCTAATTTATAACCTGATAATTCAAAACTAATTGACATTTAATAGGGTCTCTTCATTTGAAATAGGCAAAACTAGTGGGGTGCATGGCATCGTGCCTTAAGGCAAATTGCTGGAACTTCCGTACCGTAATTAAAAATCTGGTACGGAACTCAAAAAATTATTATACAAAATGTGTACACATTATTAAAATCTCTATAAAATATCTGATAATTTGATGTACATATGTCCAATAAACATTTTTGACCGCAAAATGTCATTTTTTATTTTTATTGAGAGTCCATAACCGCTGGTCCTGCCTTCCAAAAAATGTAATCAGTTCTTCATCTTGTCAATACAAGTAAAATCTTCTTTGAATTATAAAAATCGGACGCTTCGTTCTCTTAAAAACTGAGTTACTGTTTTTGGCACTTTTTGCCCCATATTTCCGGAACGGCTAGATCTGCCTTCGCCAAAAGCTATCCATTAGGAAGCACGTCTCCTTATCAATCCGAATTGAATGTTTTTTCAATATTCAAATCTGTTGATCGGTTTTCCCGAAATTGTCGACGAAAATTTGCAACCGCACACACACACAAAGACACACGGTTTTCGAATGGCATTTTTTCAGAAAATCGATTTTACTCGGTATTACTATTACTATTTACTCAAATAATTCCAATAATTGAAATCATTCACAGTTCAATTTTATTGATGATTTTTTAATGCAATTTTATAGAACAAAAAATAATAATTGATCAAGATTAAATTACTTTAAAAACTAATATTTTTGAAATAGAGAGCTATCTCTCTTGGCTACATATGCCATTTTCAAATTTTTAAACTGTTATTCATATATTGAAAACAGAAAAATTTTCTGCTAAAAAACAATTTTCGAATTCAATAATATACTCCTAAAGACCAGGAGTATTTTATTAACCCGGTTTCAATTTTTAATTAATTTTGGAATATCTTACCAAAAAAAAGAGAATTTGTTTAAATTATTAAAATAATATTTAAGCTAATAATATTAAAATATTAATTAAGTTTTGAAAATTAGTTAAATAAATTTAATAAAAAAAATAAATATTATTAGACTAATTTCAACTCTGGCAGAAACTCTACTTCAAATATCTATGTTTTTTATGTAAATTAAATTTAGAATCAATCTGGTATTTATACGCAATTTAATATAATTACATGGTACAAGATTTAAGTACATCTAACGTGCTGCATATATATTGTATATATTTTTATGATAAAAAAATAATAAAAAATCAATTCATTTTTTTTAATGATTCCACTATACAACCATCTCGTTGAAAGCCTTCTCATGTCAAAACCGCAAATAAAATAATACACTTTGCATAACGCAAATAATTTCTAACTTTGCCTCAAAACTATGTCAAAACTTATAAGCTCACTACGCCGAAGTTCGGCTTCTGTAAAGATGCTGAAGCTTTGAACTTGCACGAAAGCTCCACGCGCATGACCTACATCTGAAGGGAACGAGACAAAGTTGCAATCCTTCCAGTCAGAAAGGGACGTGTAACGAATATCACAAAACTATAATAGAATGCGGAAGGTATATGCCGCTACGAGCTTTTCCGAGCTTTTTATTTGAAAGCGTGTTTTTAGGGCGCCTCGCTCCGCAATTGTGCATTATCGCGCGTATGTTTATTTTATGCGTCTTATTATGAACTGGATTAATATTATATGTAGGGATAAAACTTGATTTATAGGCCTTTTTGCATTTTAAGACACATTTTTAGGTGTATGCGTACCTTTTGGTTTTTACACATAAGGAGCATCTAAAAAAAAAAAAATTATTAACAATTGTTGCATGTTATTTAGATGACTATATTTTTCATTTTGCATAGGGTAAGTTATTCTAATCGTGCGAAAATCGAAATTGAAAATTTTTGCATTTCTTCACGTCTTGAAAGTTTCATTGACGTGACATTTTGACGTACCTTAGAAAAAATGGCTGTGTCTGTGTGTGGTGGATGATTCAAAAAACATTCGATTGCTCCTCTCCCTATCGATAGAGAGATGTGGTGATTAGTTTTTGGCAAAGGTAGGTCCAGCCGTTACGGAGGTACGGAGCAAAGAGTGTAGAAAACAGAAATAGAGCTTTTGAGATAACGTGGTATCCGATTTCAATGGTCCAAAAAACATTCAATTTGTAATGACTAGGAGAAGTGGTGATTAGTTTTTGGCAAAAGCAGGTCCAACCATTTCGAAGATACAAGGCTAAATGAGCAAAAATAGCGGTTTTTGAAAGAACTAAGCATCCGATTTGAATGATTCAAATAACTTTCTGCTTGTTTCAACAAAATAATTGCTTTTGGAAAAAAAAAATTTGTTCCAAATTTTTTTTATCAAGTTTTTCTTTTCAAATTTTTCTTTGTATATTGAAAATAATTAAAATTTAATTTAATTCGGAGTAAAGTTCTAATATACTTTAAACAAATAATTTCAACTTTGCAATTCAGTTTATATAATTCTTATAAATATTAGAAAATGTTACAGTATTTATAATAATCTATTTGAAAATATTTAATATTTTTCGAATATTGCGTTACAGTACGGGAAGTTCCAGCAATTTGCCTTAAGGTACGATGCCATACACCACTAGTTTATTTTAAAACCGGGACGATATCTTGCAGATATGATAATCCTCGACGGACTACTTTATGCTGAATGTTAACTTTTCGAAATAAAAGTTTCTGTTTTCACGAAAAAAATCGATTTGATAAGTATCGATCGAACGTTTCAAGATATCCTAAATCGATTTAGACCAAATTCGGAAAAAGTATGTGTGTGTATGTGAGTCGATTTTTGACCTTTCGGTGATCGGTAACATAAAATATTTTTCATCGAACACAGTTTGTTATGTTTTCAGCACTAAGAAACCAAATTAACAAAAATTTCGTACAATATATCAAACCAGTCACAATTTAAGGCTAAATCAAAATATGCTCTGGAAAGTTTTTTCGATTGGATACATGCATGCGACTCCTATTTAATGAAGTTTCTATTAATAATATAAGTTTATTTGCTATCGGAAACCGTACCGTGACGTTTCTGACAAATTATTGCGCCAAAGTTCTGATACAGTACCAGTTCAATATTGGAATAATGTGCTATTAATCAATCAATCGATACCGATACTATAAGGCACCAATATTTTTAATGAAACTTGAAATAATAATTACATAAAATAATTCTTGAAACATTAGCTGAACAAGTATTAATCATCAAACTTCGGTAGTAGAATGTTAATTAAATATTACATTATCACGATTTCTATAATTCAATAATATACAGGCATACTCTAACATCTTTGTGATAAAATAAGATATGATAGTTCAGCTAAGCAAACATAAATATTTAAAATCAATATCAAAATATTTCATAGACTAAAATAATTTTTGTTAAATAGATTACAAATCCATGTATCAAAAATTACAATATAATTAAGTTTTCAAATATCAGCATCCAAATTGTATTTAGGTATAATAATAAGTAAAGTATAATAAGTAAAATTACATACAGTTAATTAGTTTTGATAAAATTAAAAATAATTTCCTGGAAATATTAAATTTGCCTATCCGTAAAACATAAGAGTATTTTTATTATATTAAGTTAATAGAATTTTCTATTTCTATTGAAGAGAACTAGAATTAATGTTGTACGACGCAATTGTTTTATTTATACTGTATATATAAATTTTGCTCTTAATTAAGTACTTGAATGAAAAAGATGGATATAAGTCGTTAAAGATAATTTCAGTAACAAATTGCATCTACTTTGAACTCTATTACAGAAATCCCTAAGGAAAAACTCATCATTTTCACTTGGTTGCGCAGGTATAGATATACATATAGATGATCAATTCTATTTATTTGAATTTATTTATTAAATTGTTCAACTGTTGATGACAAATTAAATTCAAACAGAAAAATCTTGTATTTTATGATTTGTAATCCAAAACTTTAAAATAAGTAAATAATCTACCAAAATTGAAGAAATTAGCTCAAAAAAATGTTTAAAAAAAGTTATACATAATGCTACAAATTTAAAATCTAAAATTATCGTCTTCAACTTTCTTAGTTTATTAGATGCTTTATTACATTGATCTAATTTATCGCGTAAATTCAATTGACACAAACTCCAATAAAATAAATACATAAAAAGTGGTGCAAATCGAACTTGCACATGATACCCATAAATAGACATCGTACTACAGTTCTATTTCAGTCGATGTATAATCACGTAATCGGTAAAGTTTAATAATAAAACAGTCAAATTTATAGCATTAAATTACAAAACTTGAAAACCCAGGATATAACAGAACTTTACTACTACGCAATAGATATAAGAAAGAAAAGAAGTAGTAATAAAATACTTTTTTTTAAAAAATAACGAATAAAAGTTTCTGTTTTATTTCTAACTATTTTCAATTTTAGACGTTATGTAAATCATTATCAAAATATCTATCAGGTCTATAATTTTCAAAAAATCAATTATATGTTTTGTTATTCGAAAATTGTTTATATTATATATTGCTTCGCAGTATATTTTGAATCATATTAGAAATCATATTACAGCTTATAATGATTATTCGCCATATTTCATCGCAATTCGTTCTTACGTAATCTTTCCCATAATAATTTGATATATGACGGTATTTTGAATACATAAGCAGAATCAAGTATATTTAATGTATGTATAAAAAATTAATTCTGATAAAAATTTTGCTTTAACGAAAAGCAAAAAGCTTCTAAATTATAATCCCCTAGAGAAGAACCTACCACAAATTGTTCTTGCACTACTTCCTATAAATAGATTTTCGCGTTGTACTCGTGGTTTATTTTTATTTTTTCTACTACGATCACGAGTATGAAGGCAGTCAATAGGGCACCCATCAATGCGTATGTAAAGGAAGACATATCGTCAACATTTTTTCTTTAATTGAACTTGATGAAATAATCTAATAATGGAAAATTAAACTAGTTGTAAGTAGCATTGCGCTTGAACGCAAGTTGCATGAACTTTCCGATATCGATACGTATACTTTATCAACTTAATCAATACAAAGATCCAGGTAAAATGTTCAACTGTTTAGCTCGAAAATATAATTTTCGCTTGTAATAAAAATTAAAACATATGATTTCCAATTGATGCTTTGACTTGTGTTCATCCGTTTCAGATTCTAATAATGTATGTTATTTAAATTGTAACAACTGTAATCAGTAGCTAGATGCGAAACACCAAACATACATATGCTTCGGCATAGATTCTGATTAGAATCGCAACCGCGTGGCGCAATTGCATTTGATAAATTATTATAATTCAACGGCTTATCGTAGGCCTATAATATTTTAGATTGTTATTTTAGACTACAAAATCTATGGTTATTTAAAGTATCATTAAAAATTGTAAAAAATCAATATTCAACTACGAATATTGATTCCGTTGGACCGTTCATTCGTAATTGAATATTGATTTTTTTACGATCTTTACCATAAATACTCCAGTCATTAGAGTAAGTTTACATCGGAATTCGAGATACCCGAGATACCCAGCTGTAAGTCTGTAAATACTTGTATGTTGCACCCTAAAAGTTGTCTCAAAACCTACATATATTGCATACACCCTACCATAGACAACTTTTAGAGTGCAACATACAAGTATTTACATACTTATAGCGGGGTATCTCAAATTCCGAGATTTTTTACCTAATTTAAGCTTAAATGACAGGACTAAAACTAATCAGAATGATTCCAAACCATGTTCTGTCTGAACAGTTTTTGAATTTTTAAAATCGATTATGAATTGTGGAGTAAAACGTGGACAAATAATTTTACACATTTTTGCTCGTCGAGAAACGGCTCGACTGTTTGTCGGACAAAATGTTAGTACTAATGAGTTACACCAATAGCTTTCAATTTTTTTAAATGGATGTGAAGGAACGATTGGTTTTTAAAGGCGAACCCAGAATTTTTCAAATTTCAAATTTTCACAAAAAATGGAAAAAATCGAAATTTTCAAAAAAAAATTGAAAAAATCGAAATTTTCAAAAATTTCAAAGTAATTAAAATTATAAACTCAATTGATTATTAATCAATTTTCTTGGATTATTGATTATTTTAATTACTTGAATGTTTAATTACTATACGGAAAGTTCCAGCAATTTGCCTCAAGGCACTATGCCATGCTCCACTAGTTTTAAAATCTCGAGATGAAAGATGCTAATATACAGCCATACAGCCAATGTTCTCAAAAATCGCTCTGTGACAAAAACTTATTTTTTTTTTCATAAATTGTTGATTTCCTCTGATTCTGCCTCTTTGCCCGCATATTATTGTCTGTAGTGTAGTGTAGTAGGTCTGATACTCTGATACCTACCTAGACAGTCGGCGGTCGGTGGTCGGTGGTCGGATCGATTCCACGGTAGTGACGGTGTCTCGCGCAATGAGTGCGCTACCACAGATAAAACAATGCTATGCGGCACTATTCGAGGGTTTTGTTTTGTTAATAGCTATATCTATTTAATCGGCCCTAATATCTACAAAACAATACGATATAAACCCTTATTTAGCCTAATTCATATTTACAAAACTATACGATATAATCGATATTATTAATATGGAAAAACTTACAGGCGCGGTTGGTGGAATATAACTCCACAAATTTTGATTGACACGTGAGGGAAATTGTGTGATGACAAAATAACACGATATGTTCTGATTACTATCAATTTAAACTAGTAAGTTTAAGGCATGGTGCCTTAAGAAAAATTGCTGGAACTTCCCGTACCATTTTTTTTTTAAGAGCATTAATTTTTTTTTATATTTTGAAACATTTTGAAAATGTTGAATTTTCTGAAGCAATTGTGCAGCGTGGCTGTGTTATACAATAAATATCGAAGTCGCATTCGCAGCCTAACGGATAAACATTGGTACGAAACCCACATAAATGTAAACAAAATTTGTGCTCATTATTAAGGGGGTATTCTACTGTAGAATTTTGAAAAAATAGAAAAATTTTTTTTTTCATATTTTCAAAGTTTAGTTATTCAAAAATATGTCATTGAAAGGATTTTTCAAAATTATTATTATTTCCTGAGTTATAGCCGTTTTAGTGACGTGACCTCGGTTCGGGTCCGACTTGTCTCAAAACTTTGAACGCGTTTTTCTCGGAACTACTTTTTTCGAGCTGGCGGTAAGGATATCTCGAGTTCTAATGAACCGATTTACCTCAAATTTGGAGAGGATCTTCTCTATACATCGCTTTATCGTATGGACCTTGCCCAAAACTATAACTTTTCATTAAGTATTTTTAAAAAATTTGGAATTGTTAAAAAAACATGAAAAAAACTAATTTTTTTTTCAAACTGCCGCCATTCGAACAAAAATTTTTTTTTCAGCTTATCCAAGGTTCATACGATAGCGACATCTATTATAATTAAGAATCCATCTATTTTTTATGTTTCTAATCACCAGGAGGGTTGGAATCATGTACGCCAGGACACCCTCTTTTTTTGGGAACCCCCACTTTGACGGCTCATAACTTTGTGAATTTTAATTATTTTTTTTTAATATTTTTTTTATATAATAATAAAATATCAATAAACAATGATAAAAAAATCTATAGTAAAAATATTATTTGTTTCCTTTATACAGCGCTTCAAAAACCGGGCGAAATTCATGACTCTACAGTAGAATACCCCCTTAAAATCTTTATAAAACATCTGATAATTTGATGTACATATGTCTAATGATCGTTTTTGACCGCCAATTGGCATATTTGTTTACTCTTTTCAATGAATGTCCGAAAGCGCTTGACCTGCTTACCCAGAGATTTAATCAGTTGTTCATTTTGTCAATACAAGTAAAACGCTTTTTAAATTATTCAAATTGGACGCTTCTTTCTCTCAAGGACTGAATTACCATTTTTGGCACTTTTTGCCCTGTCACTTTTTGCCATCTCCGGAACGGCTGGATCTGTCAACGCCAAAACCTAATCAGCACGTCTCCTTATCAATAGGAATCGAATGTTTTTTGAATCATTTAAATCGATTGAACCGTATGCTCAAAATCGTCGACGAAAATTTGTATCCAAACCCACACACATACATACATTTTTTCTAAGGTATGCCAAAATGTTCAGAAACCTTTGAAACGTACAAATATATACAAATCTCCATTTTCAATTTTTTGCGATTACTATAACTTACCCTAGGAGAAGTTAATAAGTAATTTAAAAAAATATCAATTTTTATTATTTTAAACATAACACTATTATAATTTAACTAAATACTGACATTTCAATCCTCCATGAATGCGCGTAACTTCCTGTTCACTTTCCCAATTTTCCGCAGTTTTACCAAATAATTATGGCTTTTAGTAATCGTCCAAACATCAATGAAAATTTTTCCTTATCAATATCTTATTCAAATTTCACGTTTGGCAAATATTCCAAAATGTTCAGAAATCTCTCAAACGTGAAAATAAGCAAATGGAATTTACCAAGCAGTTAAACATAACTTTTGAACGTTGTAAGATAAAAATATGACTTTTCTTTTGAATCCTAAAAGTTGCAAGTTTACTGCATTGTTGCACCTGTCTTAAAAATCATATATCCTATTTTAAACTTTCCTCTATTTTTCACAAAAAAATTAAATGTAGTTACTCATTCAACCTTGTACAGCCCTGTTAAATAAGCTTTTACCCATACTACAGAAACTGCGTAAGAACAGAGAAAATCGTAATAGCCAGCGATTTCATAACCCCCATACTCTGCACAATTTCGGAAATAATCAGTCAAGCTCAAACAGATCAAACGAGCTATTTGGAAATGCCCAGCGTTTTAACCCATAGAATAGAAACATTTTGTCTGAGTCCCTCACACTCAAATATTGAAAGCTCAATAGTGTGAAAATACGGTAAACCCTTTGTTTTAATCCGATCGACATGAATTTATTGAATAACTGTCACAAATATCCATCTTTACCATATCCATAAACTTGTCATAAAAGTAAAATTTATAATAAAAATACTTAACTCATCTCCAAGATGATTTCCTAATATCCTAAAATTTAAAATTAGGTTTTCAATTTATCTACTATCAAATTATACTCTACAAAAAGACAAGTAATTTTTATTAATTAAGATTGAAATTCTCAATCTAATAACAAGAAGTTCATAATCCCAATAAATGCATAATCTAATAAACAATAAGGAGTTCATAATCTTAATAAATGCAAAATTTACCGGCATTCATTAATATTGGACGTATATTGAAAGTGGAAGGATAATGTATAGATAGTAATTTTGCTTGACATGGGCTAATGCAAAGGGATATTGCAAACATTGACCCTACAAGTAATCCTATAATCTTCTCATTCTAGTCGATAAAGGTTAATCGTATTTACATAGAGAATTATCTTTATCAAATGTGGATTAGATTGAGTGTCATATTTATCGTGAAATAATAACTGACTGTTTTATAGTATAATCAATAATTTTATAATATGCAATTAATATCAGTAATAATAAAATTAGTAAAAATAAAAGTCTAATAACTGCGCATAACATTAATAAAAAAAACATGAATGTCTTTAAAAATATATTTGAAAATCTATACGTTTCGGCTATAGACCTAGATTTCATTCAGTGGAAACTAAAAATTAAATTTAAAATCTAAAACAATTGAGCTTGAAAAAATATAAAAAGTACTACAATTTGCTAATCTTAGTGGTAAGCACAAAAAACAAATAATCTATCGTATGAGGATATGGTAATGCAATATAGTATATTGCATATAGTATATGGAATATTTAAGTTAGAATATATAATTATACTAACACTAACATAAAATTATCACAAAGTGTGAAAAATATGTGTTATTTGTAAATGAAGAGAGTATTAAAAAAAATATTTTTACCAAAATTCTAACATGTGTGAAACTAATTGTAAATTTTTTGCAACCTTTCTCATTGTATTGTAACCAATTTGAAAATACTATGTAGATAAAGAATATCTGTCTTGAGTTCATTGCGTTTATACATCGACCTATTGTTAAAATTAGCCAAAAAAGACCCCTCACAATTGCGTCTTTTATATAATTTTATCTCAAAACGTACTATAGTCGGGTTAAAAAAATTTATAGTATGTTCTCAAATCCTAATGTATTCTATAAGCATAGTTTTAAATTGTTTGGATTTTTTTTAATTGTCTGTAGTCAATAATATTGTAGTCTTTACATTAAATTATGGCTTGTTTTCCCAATATAAATTGAATTGCAATTTAGGCAATTAGTTTCATAGACCAGATATAGATAAACAACTAGTGTCAGTAGTACATTATTATATAAAAAAGATCAATCACAATTGTGTCTTTTATAAATATTTTCCTCAAAACGTACTACAGTTGGGTAAAAAAATGTATAGTATGTTCTCAAATCCTAATGTATTCTATAAGCATAGTTTTAAATTGTTTGGAATTTTTGTATAGTCAATATTGTTGTGGTCATAAAATTCTGGCTTGTTTCCCCAATATAAATTCAATTGCAATTTAGACAATTAATTTCATAGACCAGATATAGATAGAAACTAGTGTCAGTAGTTGTGCTAAAATTATTGACTAGTCGGATATGAAATATAAAACGAGTGTTTTATAAAATAGTTTTTTCTAAGTTTTAATTTATGGTAGACATATGACACTAGGGACTGTCTCTAAGTTAGTTAAATTATTATTAAGTTAGTTTATCTGAAATTAGTAAAAAAATTAATAAAAGGGGTAAAAGTTATTGGTTTAAATTTTTGAAATTAAGGGACCGATTCTGGGGTAAAAATAGACCAATGTTATGGTAAGACTATGTTACGTAGTGTTTTGCATATAAGATAGTACTAAAACTGTAACTTCACTCGTAATGTTATTATGCCACATCACAAAGATACTTTTTTGACGTTTGTGCTTGATCTAGCTTAGGTTTTTTATCTAAAACTCCTGCCTGCACATCAATCACATAGCATCTTGACAGTTTTTAGTACCACTTTATATTAAAATGCTACGTAGCATAGCCTTGTGATAAAATTGGCCTATTTTACTGCAGATTCGGCTCATAACTTAATATTGCTGTTTTAGAGATTAATACTTTTATAAAATGTGGCCCTACTATCAATTAACCCGTTCTCCAATGAACCAGGGTGATCATTAATAAAGTGACCAAGTGCATTTAAATCATATCACGACCGAAGCTCGTGGTATATTTTATTTTTCAACACAACTCTACATATGTGGATGTATGTATGTGCGTCTTGTTGAGTTTTAGATCATCACATATACGCGTTGCTTTACCAGAGTAAACAACGAGTGTTCGAAAGACCAAATGTGCTATCATTCTCATTTTATATGTGTACAAGTGCGATCGCATTGTAAACAAACTAATTGTAAGAGAAGTTATTGTATTTGTAAACATTGGTATAAACAACAATAGATTGAACTTTGCACAAAAATCAGATTCGATTTATTAGTTCTTTAAAATTAGTGCATGTGATCAGATGTAATAATCATGTCGAGGAAAACTATATTAGGTAAGAGGAAAAGCACAACTTTATAGAGACAATAAAATATATAAAGTGCGATTAATATAATATCTATTTAATTTAAATATTAAAATACATCGATTGTGAGTTTATGAGTAATGGGTAAATGAGTGGATAAAAGTGATTAATTTAAATTTAATAGCGGAAAACGGTATTTTAAAAAAAAAACTAATTCCACGTCAATAAGGAAGTGAAATCAAAATATTAATATACTAAATGTAATGTGTATCTACGACTTACTCTAGAAATATTTTCATGAAATGTGTATTAAATAATTAACCGTTTATTATGTACGTTTCGACTGTATGTGTGTCATCATTCAGCACGTTGAACAAATTCAAACCAGGAAAAAACACAACACATAATTTTTAAAGACATTGTTTAAAGAATAAAACAAATCAATAAAATGAAATAATGAACTAAGAGTTAAATAATAAAATTAAGTAGCCAGTCACGTGGTTAACAAATTGTAAACAAAACTTATATTTCATTTACAATTTGTCATGTGAAATAAATTTATTATTTAATTTTTAGTTCACTTATTTATTATTTAGTTTATTATTTTATTTTAATTGTTTGTTTTTCATAAAACAGAATCTCTAAAAAAATGTGTGTTTCGTTAACAACTTCTTGATAATATAAGAAGTAATTAATTTTTTGTCATCTTATTCAAAACGTTCAGAACTTATTTTTATGGAGTAGTCGCAAAATAAATATCGTAAAAATAAATTCGTTAACAAAAATGATTATTTACATTATGATTGATTGAATTATAAACACCATATGATAAAACACGTGCGCAATTTATGTAAGCCACAAACGATATCAATTTGGACTTAAATGTATATTTAATAATATTATCTGAAAATAAATATAATTTTAATGATACCCTTCAAAACTTTTTATACCATTATTTTATTGGAAATTTCCTATTTTACTCGGAAAAAGAATGAATTTTCAAAGCAAAATGACGGTTGGCGGAATAATATAAACTATAAAAACAAAGTAATTTTTTGAAAATATAACTTAGAAAATTCTTAAGTATTGGTTAAGGCTAAGGTTATTTCATATTTTACTCGGAAGAAAGTTCTTTTTTTCAAAGCAAAATGACGGTTGGCGAAATAATATTCACTATGAAAAAAAGCAATTTCTTGAAAATACAACTTCGAAAATTCTAAGATTAAAGTTAAGGTTATCAAAGTTCTGGACAATTTTGTTGAAATTAGCTGTTTTTTTTTCTAATTTCTTTCTAAATTATTTTTTCACTGTAATCCAATGATCCGAACATTCCATTAACCTGAAACCCTCTAGTTTTTAATAGTGTCGGATGATCGAGATTCCTCAGAATTTAGCAAGGAGTACGTCAAGAATTATAATAAATTTATCTAACTAAAAAGTTTACCATATTACATGAGTAGGTACATCGCCATTTTAATGATTAAATTTGCTAAAATACCTAAATATTTATAAAATGGAAATTATTAACACTATTATATGGAATATATTTTTCAAACTTTTAATAAAAAAAATGTTAAATTGTTTACAGTTACATTTGATTCTCCCTTAATATTTTTGATTGTAATAGTCTTGAATAGCTATGAAAACTTAAACTCCTAACTATGTTGCTTTTCTATGGCTTTTTCAAATCCAATCCAATATACTTAGCTTATCTCTATTTGTTATATTTTATTATTACAATTTCTCTAATACTGATAATTTGTAATATACAAAAGTTTAAAACAGACAATCCTAACTATTATGTTATCGAACATATGGTGAACCCTTAACTACCACAAAGGCCAAATGCATCTTATCACCAAACTGATAAGAGAAAGTGAATGAACTTCTCTTGTCCTTACATAATATTAAAAATGTTGGCGCAGGAAATTATATAATTATAAAATATAACAAATGACGCTATAAAAAATTTAGCTTCTGAATATATTTTTTATAATAGCAATCAAGATACAAAGAATCGTATAATATTGTTTTAATGAAAAAAGTATGTTAGAATAGATTTTACTTTATAAATATGTTTATTAAGCAAAACACTTCGAAACAAGCATCCATCCAGTTAATAAAATCAGAAAAACTAAAATTTGTTTCTTAAAATAATTTTAATAGATCTATACGTTCGAGACCCAATTTGACTTGAAGGTTGTTGTGAAGTTATGTTTCCATCGATCATGTTTTTATTTGTGTTTGTACCATAATAACTTGTGTGCTTTGTTCCACTGAGGAAGAGTCAAATTGGGACTCGAAACGTATGGATTTAATAAAATTATTTCTAGAAATATATTTTAGTTTAGTTTCTATTTTATTATCTGGATGGATGGCTATTAAGAAGTATTTTGTTAATCAACATATCATCTAAAAAATATTACATATATATATATATATATACATATATATATATATATAAATTTTGTTTTTATATGACGTAATAAATATGATAGTGAAAGGTATCAAAGTTCAGTAAACAAATCATTATAAAATACGTCAACGCTAATGATACGATTTTTGCTCCAGTTTCGAATCAGATATTCCGGAGTCACGCAGTTTATCAAATTAGTACATATTAAAAAATTGCAAATTCATTCACAAGATCGTAATTACATAATTCTTATAAAATTAAAAAGAAAAATAAATTTCAAAAATGTTATGTATCAAAGCTAGCTGAATTTCAAACGGACGGTCATTTATTTTAAAATATTTGCGAACAATGGTGTTTACGTAGAACTGTTTATGTAAGGAAATAGTAATATTCATTAGTAGTTCATTGACACTTATGCAAAATTGTTTTGCACAAGATATTTTCTCAATATAAATAATTATTAGGTGCCATGTGCAAAAATTAATTTAAAAAAGTCCTAATATACAAACAATCATTTTTAGAAATAAAGTTAAAATACAGTTTTAAAATCTATTTTTCCTACAGTTTTACTTATTGGCCATTTCAAAGCAGGTGTAAAAATTCAATATAATAAAAAAAACATGTTAAACATTTAATTCGAATCACCTTTAGAGATAAACTGAAGAAGTAAAATTGTTAATTAAAAGCTTCCTTGAACTTCAGGCAGAATAGATGCATTATAGAGCCATCTTTAAAGATAGTATACATTTTTTTGTGAATTAGAAGAATGTAATAGATTACGAATTTTTACTAAAAATATGAACTTTTCTGAGACTCTATCATCATATAAGTACGTACAAGATGATCTAATTCATAGACTTATAGAATCTCAAAAATGTTCATATTTTTGTAAGAATTCGTAATCTATTACATTTCTCTATTCCACAAAAAATGGACACTATCTTCAAAAATGGATAATGTCAATCTTTGTTCAAAAAATCAAAAAATTGTACGTTTTGGAAGCCAAGCTCGGTATTATAAAGTCTTCTACAAATAATATAAAAATTATAATATAATAAGCAATTAAATTAATTTTCAAAGAATTGCCTATGAAGAGGACTATGAGAATTACTATATTTATTAACTTTATTCCGCCTATAAAAAAAAATAAGCACACCTTCTAAGAAGATACCCAAAGAACATAATATTGATCAGAAATTGTAGATATATCTAACGGCGTATCTACTAAGAAAATACTATTTATTCAAAATGCATAAAATTCTCCGACTTACTTTTTACAATTCTCCATAAATTTAACTCCACAATCATTATATTTCCTCATGTCCAAACGCTTCTTTCCGAACGCCATCGTCAGGCCATTTAACCAGTTTTATTTAAATTGCAAATATCTGAAACGACATACAAGCTGCATACATAAATCAAAGTCCGTGCCCTTGTCTCCATAAATAATTCCACAATATGGGTTTCTTCGTGCAAAATCGTTTGTTTGTTTTATTTATTTTTTATTTGTTTTCATTTTATCGAAGCGCTTGGAGCAAACTAATTTTGATACCTTCGGTGATACAACATTAGTCATACATTTCTAAAAAACAAGGATTTAAACAACGTTGGTTCTTGACAAGTGAAAAATGTTAATTCCAAGTGCTATCAGCAAAAAACAGAAAAATATTTAAATTATTATATTTCTAGACTTTATTCGCTTGATTTAACATTAAAAATATTTATTTATTAGAGAGAATCTGGTCAAGTTCAAAGAGCAGTCAAATATGTGGAGCTCCGATATGACAGCGAGAGCAGCAATGATTTTGAGGCTATCAAACTATTAATTTTACAAAAAAACTGTTATTAAATGAATTGTAGAAAACTTTATTTAGTTTAATTCGTGCATAGCTACTTTTATCGTAGAATGAGCCAGAAAGGAGATATTTTTAGAAAACTGTTTTTTGGCGCCATTTTTCCAAATGGCAGCGATTTACCGTAAAAATTGGAGGTGGCAAAGTTGAAATTCGTAAAGAGCACCTCGAAATTCATAAGGTTACCAATTTTCAAAATACTAGGACTGTACCAGGAAAACGTTTTATTGAAATTTTTTTACTGGGATAAAATCATGTTTCGAAGATGCCAAAGAGTACTTGTAAATAAAATGCAGTAATGGGCCCTTTAACTTTGTCTTACGTAAAATATCACTAATAATAACTCACAATTTAAAAGTGAAATTTTTTAGTTGCAGTAACAGTTACAAACGACCTGCATTGAGACAAATCTCATTCTCCTAGATTTTGACGAAGCTCTCAATATAAAGATTCTATTTTCTTTATTTTATGGTAAAATAAAGTCTTACTTCTAATATTTTTCTGTCAATATTTGGATGAGAGTTTTGTATCCAAGAACATTCTGCTGCACAAGTTTCAAAAATCAGACATTTTCTTTGACAAATAAATAATAAATTGATATCAATAGAGTACCGATACCAAATTTATTTAAATGTACACAAATTAAAAAATAAAAGAGTAAAATATTTATATGAATATTTAAATATTTAAACAAAACGTATGAATTAAAAATTAAAATCAATGACGAATATTCAAAATTTTCCTATAAAAACAAACAAAATCACCTGAATTCTGTGTCACATCAAAGTCCATATTTAAAAAACAAGTTATGGCCTGATATAATATAAACAAATTCTTATTCATTTTATTAAACAATAAAATGCGCATATGTAATTATTGGCTATTTGAAGACTCGTTTCATAAATTTACATATTAAACTGTTAATCAACAATCAATTTCGATATTTAGTAAACTGCACGTTAGAAATGTATTATAGAGATTAGTATAGTGCAATTTTTAAGTACCTACTGCTTCGATATTTTTATTTTTAGTCATCGATAGACAAAATATCAGGTTCAAGAGAACTAAACAAATATGACCTTAAATAGTGTCCTCAACCAATTTAATTCATTTCATATCCAGATCAAACTAGACAGTGTAATTGGATGTGGAGACGATAATTGAGATAAATGGAAAAACTAGCTGTAAGTGGAATTCTGTCTTAAGGCAATTAAGGCATCGTGCCTTAAGGCAAATTGCTGGAACTTCCCGTGCCAAAAATTATTATTTTTTTAAAAACGATTAATATTTTTGAAAAAATTTTACTTCGAAAAAATAAGATTTTTTGGAAATTTTAAATTGGACAAAAAATTACTTTTTTTAAAAAAAAATTTTTTTTTAAAAAAAATTTTTAAACAATTTTTTTTATATAAATTTTTTTTGTAAAAAATGTTATCTTCATTTTGACATATTTTGGAAGATCTGAACTTTTTTTCAAAGCAATCGTACTGCTTTAACTGCATAGAGACAAAATATAAAGCGCGTAAGCGCCGCGTCGCTGTCTAACGGAAAAACATTGGTACGGAACCCATAGGAATGTAAACAAAACTTATACTTATTGTTAAAATCTCAATAAAATATCTGATAATTTGATATGCATATGTCTAATGTCTAATGATTATTGTTGACCGCCAAATGTTATTTTTTTTTAGTTTTTTTTACTAGATCTCCGAAACCGCTAGACCTATCTTCATGAAAATTTGATCAAATCTTCATCTTGTTAATACAAGTAAAATGTTTTTTGAACTATACAAATCGAACGCTCCGTTCTCTTAAAAACTGAGTTACCGCTTTTGGCCCTTTTTGCCCCATATCTTCGGAACGGACCTGCCTTTGACAAAAACTAATCAGCACGTCTCCTTATCAATACGAATCAAATGTTGTTTGAATTATTCAAATTGCTTCATCCGTGTTCCCGAAATCGTCGACGAAAATTTGTATCCGAACACACACACATGCACGCACACACACACACACACACATACATCAATTTTCTCCAAGGTATGCCAACATATTCAGAAACCTCTGAAACGTAAAGATATATAAAAATTTTCATTTTCGATTTTTTTGCGATTACTTACTCTATGGAAAGTTAATTATAAATAAATCAATTTATCATCTCCACAACATTAACAATCGTCATTTCATTTCGAATCAAATTCCAAAAAAAAAAATAGTTGCCAAATTTACACAAAATTGAAAAAGTGCTCCCGCATAGTCACAGTCTAAACGCATTTGCAAATAATTCTGTGCGACATTTTCACTTATACTGTGCTCAGCTTGGCGGCATTTTCACATTTTTCAATAATTTTCACAAAATTGGAAAAGTGCTCCAGTACACAAACAGTCTAAACGCACTTGGGAAAACATTTGTACCAGAGTGGCGCTTAGACTGTGCTTAGCTTGGGTGATTTTTGAATTTTTTATCTAAAATTACAAAAAAATTTTTTTGAAAAAAAAATTAGAAACAAAAAATTTTTTTTTCCAAAATCAATTATTTTGTTGAAAAAAGCAGAAAGTTCTTTGAATCATTTAAATCGGACGCTTAGTTCTCTCAAAAACAGCCATTTTTTTTAAATTTAGCTCTGTATCTCCGAAACCTCTGGGCCTACCTTTGCCAAAAACTAATCAGCACATCTCCCTATCAATAGGAATCGAATGTTTTTTAAACCATTCAAATCGGTTGATCCGTTCTCTCAAAAACTCGCTTTCTATTTTTTGCACTCTTTGCTCCATATCTCCGTAACGGCTGGACCTGCCTTTGCCAAAAACTAATCAGCACATCTCCCTATCAATAGGAATCGAATGTTTTTTAAACCATTCAAATCGGTTGATCCGTGCGCCCGAAAACGTGGACGAAAAAACGCGGACATACAAAACACACACACACACACACACACACACACACACACATCCATTTTTTCTGAGGTATGCCAAAATGTTCAGAAACCTTCAAAACGTCGAGAAATGTAAAAATTTTTGATTTCGATTTTTGGATGATTACTATAACTTACCCTACGGGAAGTTAATAACATCTATCTAGAGGCGTAGAGTAGTAACTATTCCATTATTGGAATAATCATCTTTTTAAAGATGAGTTAAGAATTTTAGTAGTGATAAGATATATAAAAATACTTTTTTTAATTACAGAAAATTCTAAAAGAATTCGACATATAAGAAAATATACCACTACTCCAGATCCTGAACTTCCGCCATGTGATTTTATGCCAAAGCCGTACAAGGTACATTATTAGACCAATTAAATCAAATGTAGAATATTAAGTTTCATGATAATTTTAAATATATAAGATATTTTATTTTGTTACCAATATTTATTTATAAATATTATTTATAATAGGGTCCTGACTATGATGCGGTACAAAATATAAGGCAGGGCCGTTTGGTGCCCTGTATTACTTCCTATTATAAAAAACCAGTATTAATACATCAAGGAAAAATGCAATGGTTATGGGATCATACAGGAAAAAGATATTTAGATATGTTCGGTGGAATTGTTACTGTCAGTGTTGGTCATTGTCATCCGTAAGTAAATGAAAGCTACTTGAAAACGTAGTATTTTTATATATTATTTTCCATCACTGGTTTAAATGCATTTTGTGACTCAAATTAACATATTTTCATCTATTCAATCTTTAATTTGATAATTGATAATATTTAATACCTTATAACAATTGATGACAAAAACACCAGTATTTTTTAACTTCTCTTACTTTTCTAGAAATATTTAAATATTTTATAATCTGGACAAAAAACAGTATCGATTATTGTAGTGTACTTACTGATTGTAGTCTTATTTTGGTTATTGTTCTTATCTATTTTGTAAAAAGTTTTCTACGAATTGTTTATCTTTGGACGTAATATATTCATCTCCAAATTCAAAAATTTAAGTAATAAGTAAATTAAAAGTATTTATATAAAGATGGGTGTGTGTATAATTTATCCTAATAATTAAAAATTATTTTTAGGAAAGTCAATGCAGCTTTGGCTGACCAAATGGATTCTCTATGGCACACCACAAATATTTATATGCACCCAAAAATACATGAATATGCCCAAAGATTGACTGATAAAATGCCAGGTGACCTCAAGGTAATAATGTATTAAAACAATAATTATAAAAATAACAATAATAGTCATAATAATATTATAGACATTTTATTAACGACTTTTTCCCGAAAGGGCTGGACCAACTTTTGCCAAAAACTAATCAGCACGTCTACTTATCAATAAGAATCTAATGATTTTTTGAATAATTCAAATCGGTTGAGCGGTGCTCCCGAAATCGTCGACAAAAAATTGTATCCACACATACATACATACTACATACACACACATTAGTTTTTTCTGAGGTGTACCGAAATATTTAGAAACCTCTGAAACGTGAAGTTATGCAAAAATTTTCATTTTCGAATTTTGGACGATGAAAATAAAAATGCTTAGCAAAATTTAGTTTTGACGAAAAAAATATCATTTATTCATTTAATACGTATTTACAAAATTTAATTACTTTTTACAAAAATAATATGCTATTTATGTTAATTATAAAAATATGATAACATTTTTAACTTCCCATAGGGTAAGTTATAGTAATCGCAAAAAATCAAAAATGAAAATTTTTGCGTATCTTTACGTTTCAAAACAGCATGAACATTTTGGCATATCTTAGAAAAAAAAATGTATGTTCTTGCGTATGTATGCATGTTTGGATACAATTTTTCGTCCCCGATTTAGGGCGTACGAATCAACCGATTTTGATAATTCAAAAAACATTCGATTTCTATTGATGGCAAAATCAGGCTTAGCCGTTTCGGAGATACGGGGCAAAAAGTGCCAAGAATGGTAATTCGGTTTTTGAGAAAACGGAGCATCCGATTTGGATGATTTATTCAAAAATATTGTACTTGTTACTGATAATTTATGAAATGAAGAATTGATTAAATTTTTGGTAAGGCAGTTTCAGTGGTTTCGGAGATACGGAGGAAAAAGTAAAATCATTATAAAGGAAAAAGTATGATCATTAGACATATGCATATCAAATTATCAGATATTTGATAGTTTTCAAAAATGAGTAATAATTTTGTTGGGTTTCGTACCAAGATTTTTACTTTTTTAATTTTCAAAGTTCACTTATACGGTTCAAGCAAATTTCAAAATTTTGAGAATTTTTTTTTTCAAATTTTCATCAAATATACAAAGTTTTATACTTTAAATATGAATTTTA
This sequence comes from Ctenocephalides felis, assembly GCF_003426905.1. NCBI lineage: Eukaryota > Metazoa > Arthropoda > Insecta > Siphonaptera > Pulicidae > Ctenocephalides > Ctenocephalides felis. The sequence goes on from NW_020537324.1 coordinate 66,529,604, forward strand.
AATTTACAATTCTGTTGAAAAATGTATTATGAATATATATTTGAATGCATTATGATATATATTTCAAATGCGTTATTGTAATCGTAAGAAATATATCCTCAGTTGGATTCGTTTAGCAACTCTTCTAATGTAAATATTTTCAAGTGTTTTGAGCGATAAGATTGTCACTGTATATTATATGAACGGATACATATACAGTAATTATAATTATATCTTCGAAAATATTTAAAACAATTATTAGTATAGTATTAAATCATTGATCACTATTTATTGATTACTGATTTGTTCCTTGAATATTTAATTCTGATACGGAAATTTCCAGCAATTTGCCTTAAGGCACGATGTCATACACCACTAGTTTTTTTTTTAATTATTACTCTTTTTGTACCAGTCCTTAGTTTCGTATAAGACGGATTCGCACGGTAGTTTTTGTTGTCTGTATGAGAATTTTTCTAATACTGATGAATACTTATATGATATTGATCAAGACTTTGTCTATTGTATTTTATTTTTTTTCAAAATAAATAATTATTTACCTTCTATTCAATTACTGAATGCCTTCTCAGGCAGTTGTAATTTAGATGGAAATAAAAAAAAAAAAAAATTACCTTCTATTCTTCATCTGTTCACTATTTCTAGGTAGTTTATTTTGTAAATTCCGGCTCGGAGGCGACTGATCTCGCCATGATGATGGCCCGCCTGCACACCGGACACCACGACATTCTGTCCTTCCGGAATGCTTATCACGGCATGGGCACTGCAGCCATGGGAATAACAGCACACAGCACATGGCGGTATACAATCCAGTATCACAAGCTGTACACCATGTAGGAAAATAACATCATTTCAATATTGTATTTTCATATAAAGTTACTTAATACTAACACTTCATCGAAATTCAAAACCAACACACAATTTGTATAGGGTCCGCCAAATAACTTTTTTTTTTAGGGGTACGACTTAAGCAAACCCACTGGGTACTCTGCACTCTTTACATTTCACTTTCAAATGAAAAAAGTGAAAATATTAGTGGTTTTTTGATAGAATTTTCAAACAAAAAGAAAATTGGCAAAATATTCAGTGGATTTTTTAAGGAATTTTCAAAAAAAGCTAGTTGGCGGACTCAATACATAATAGTAAGGACAAATGCCATAATAGGTAATACACTTTGG
>NW_020537324.1:66531775-66559535 GCF_003426905.1 Ctenocephalides felis
TAAAATGAATACAAATAAAAAATAAAATGAATACAACAAACAAACTATTTTGCACGAAGAAACCCATATTGTGGAATTATTTATGGAGACAAGGGCACGGACTTTGATTTATGTATGCAGCTTGTATGTCGTTTCAGATATTTGCAATTTAAATAAAACTGGTTAAATGGCCTGACGATGGCGATCGGAAAGAAGCGTTTGGATATGAGGAAATATAATGTTTGTGGAGTTAAATTTACAGGAAATTGTAAAAATTAAGAATTTTATGCTTTTAAATAGTATTTTTCTAGTAGATACGTTGTTGGATGTATCTACAATTTCTAATCAATATTAATTTCTTTATGCAGGACTGCTTATTTTTTCTATATAAACTGAATGTAGTTAATAAATATAATTATTCTCATAGTCGTCTTCATAGGCATTTAAATATATTTTTTTAAAAATCAATTCATTTGCTTATTATACTATATAAGATTTTATAATAACGGGCGTGGTTTTCAAAAAGTACAATTTCAGATTTTTTAACAACGATTGACTTTTCCCATTTTTAAAGATAGTATTCATTTTTTGTGAAATAGAAGATAATAAGTAATAGATTACAAACTTCTACTAAAAATATGAACTTTTTTGAGACTTTATGAGTCTATGAATTAGATCATCATATAGTTATATGATGATGATAATTCATCTATTGCGCCTGAAGTTCAAGGAAGCTTTCAATTAACAATTCATTGATATAATGACATACATAGCAATTTTACTTCTTCAGTTTATCTCTAAAGGTGATACGGATTAAATGTTTAACATGTTCTTTTTATTATATTGAATTTTTACGCCTACCTTGAAATGGTCAATAAGTAAAACTGTGCCAAAAATAGATTTTAAAACTGTATTTTAACTTTATTTCTAAAAATTAATATTTGTATATTAGGACTTTTTTTAAATTAATTTTTGCACATGGCGCCTAATAATTATTTCTATCGAGAAAATATCTTGTGCAAAACAATTTTGCATAAGTGTCAATGAACTACTAATGAATATTACTATTTCCTTACATAAACAGTTCTACGTAAACACCATTGTTCGCAAATATTTTAAAATAAATGACCGTCCGTTTGAAATTCAGCTAGCTTTGATACATAACATTTTTGAAATTTATTTTTCTTTTTAATTTTATAAGAATTATGTAATTACGATCTTGTGAATGAATTTGCAATTTTTTAAATGTACTAATTTGATAAACTGCGTGACTCCGGAATATCCGATTCGAAACTGGAGCAAAAATCGTATCATTAGCGTTGACGTATTTTATAATGATTTGTTTACTGAACTTTGATACCTTTCACTATCATATTTATTACGTCATATAAAAACAAAATTTATATATATATATATGTATATATATATATATGTAATATTTTTTAGATGATATGTTGATTAACAAAATACTTCTTAATAGCCATCCATCCAGATAATAAAATAGAAACTAAACTAAAATATATTTCTAGAAATAATTTTATTAAATCCATACGTTTCGAGTCCCAATTTGACTCTTCCTCAGTGGAACAAAGCACACAAGTTATTATGGTACAAACACAAATAAAAACATGATCGATGGAAACATAACTTCACAACAACCTTCAAGTCAAATTGGGTCTCGAACGTATAGATCTATTAAAATTATTTTAAGAAACAAATTTTAGTTTTTCTGATTTTATTAACTGGATGGATGCTTGTTTCGAAGTGTTTTGCTTAATAAACATATTTATAAAGTAAAATCTATTCTAACATACTTTTTTCATTAAAACAATATTATACGATACTTTGTATCTTGATTGCTATTATAAAAAATATATTCAGAAGCTAAATTTTTTATAGCGTCATTTGTTATATTTTATAATTATATAATTTCCTGCGCCAACATTTTTAATATTATGTAAGGACAAGAGAAGTTCATTCACTTTCTCTTATCAGTTTGGTGATAAGATGCATTTGGCCTTTGTGGTAGTTAAGGGTTCACCATATGTTCGATAACATAATAGTTAGGATTGTCTGTTTTAAACTTTTGTATATTACAAATTATCAGTATTAGAGAAATTGTAATAATAAAATATAACAAATAGAGATAAGCTAAGTATATTGGATTGGATTTGAAAAAGCCATAGAAAAGCAACATAGTTAGGAGTTTAAGTTTTCATAGCTATTCAAGACTATTACAATCAAAAATATTAAGGGAGAATCAAATGTAACTGTAAACAATTTAACATTTTTTTTATTAAAAGTTTGAAAAATATATTCCATATAATAGTGTTAATAATTTCCATTTTATAAATATTTAGGTATTTTAGCAAATTTAATCATTAAAATGGCGATGTACCTACTCATGTAATATGGTAAACTTTTTAGTTAGATAAATTTATTATAATTCTTGACGTACTCCTTGCTAAATTTCTGAGGAATCTCGATCATCCGACACTATTAAAAACTAGAGGGTTTCAGGTTAATGGAATGTTCGGATCATTGGATTACAGTGAAAAAATAATTTAGAAAGAAATTAGAAAAAAAAACAGCTAATTTCAACAAAATTGTCCAGAACTTTGATAACCTTAACTTTAATCTTAGAATTTTCGAAGTTGTATTTTCAAGAAATTGCTTTTTTTCATAGTGAATATTATCTCGCCAACCGTCATTTTGCTTTGAAAAAAAGAACTTTCTTCCGAGTAAAATATGAAATAACCTTAGCCTTAACCAATACTTAAGAATTTTCTAAGTTATATTTTCAAAAAATTACTTTGTTTTTATAGTTTATATTATTCCGCCAACCGTCATTTTGCTTTGAAAATTCATTCTTTTTCCGAGTAAAATAGGAAATTTCCAATAAAATAATGGTATAAAAAGTTTTGAAGGGTATCATTAAAATTATATTTATTTTCAGATAATATTATTAAATATACATTTAAGTCCAAATTGATATCGTTTGTGGCTTACATAAATTGCGCACGTGTTTTATCATATGGTGTTTATAATTCAATCAATCATAATGTAAATAATCATTTTTGTTAACGAATTTATTTTTACGATATTTATTTTGCGACTACTCCATAAAAATAAGTTCTGAACGTTTTGAATAAGATGACAAAAAATTAATTACTTCTTATATTATCAAGAAGTTGTTAACGAAACACACATTTTTTTAGAGATTCTGTTTTATGAAAAACAAACAATTAAAATAAAATAATAAACTAAATAATAAATAAGTGAACTAAAAATTAAATAATAAATTTATTTCACATGACAAATTGTAAATGAAATATAAGTTTTGTTTTACAATTTGTTAACCACGTGACTGGCTACTTAATTTTATTATTTAACTCTTGGTTCATTATTTCATTTTATTGATTTGTTTTCTTCTTTAAACAATGTCTTTAAATTGTGTGTTGTGTTTCTTCCTGGTTTGAATTTGTTCAACGTGCTGAATGATGACACACATACAGTCGAAACGTACATAATAAACGGTTAATTATTTAATACACATTTCATGAAAATATTTCTAGAGTAAGTCGTAGATACACATTACATTTAGTATATTAATATTTTGATTTCACTTCCTTATTGACGTGGAATTAGTTTTTTTTTTTACAAAATACCGTTTTCCGCTATTAAATTTAAATTAATCACTTTTATCCACTCATTTACCCATTACTCATAAACTCACAATCGATGTATTTTAATATTTAAATTAAATAGATATTATATTAATCGCACTTTATATATTTTATTGTCTCTATAAAGTTGTGCTTTTCCTCTTACCTAATATAGTTTTCCTCGACATGATTATTACATCTGATCACATGCACTAATTTTAAAGAACTAATAAATCGAATCTGATTTTTGTGCAAAGTTCAATCTATTGTTGTTTATACCAATGTTTACAAATACAATAACTTCTCTTACAATTAGTTTGTTTACAATGCGATCGCACTTGTACACATATAAAATGAGAATGATAGCACATTTGGTCTTTCGAACACTCGTTGTTTACTCTGGTAAAGCAACGCGTATATGTGATGTTCTAAAATTCAACAAGACGCACATACATATACATCCGATATGTAGAGTTGTGTTGAAAAATAAAATATACCACGAGCTTCGGTCGTGATATGATTTAAATGCACTTGGTCACTTTATTAATGATCACCCTGGTTCATTGGAGAACGGGTTAATTGATAGTAGGGCCACATTTTATAAAAGTATTAATCTCTAAAACAGCAATATTAAGTTATGAGCCGAATCTGCAGTAAAATAGGCCAATTTTATCACAAGGCTATGCTACGTAGCATTTTAATATAAAGTGGTACTAAAAACTGTCAAGATGCTATGTGATTGATGTGCAGGCAGGAGTTTTAGATAAAAAACCTAAGCTAGATCAAGCACAAACGTCAAAAAAGTATCTTTGTGATGTGGCATAATAACATTACGAGTGAAGTTACAGTTTTAGTACAAATTTAATCTTATATGCAAAACACTACGTAACATAGTCTTACCATAACATTGGTCTATTTTTACCCCAGAATCGGTCCCTTAATTTCAAAAATTTAAACCAATAACTTTTACCCCTTTTATTAATTTTTTTACTAATTTCAGATAAACTAACTTAATAATAATTTAACTAACTTAGAGACAGTCCCTAGTGTCATATGTCTACCATAAATTAAAACTTAGAAAAAACTATTTTATAAAACACTCGTTTTATATTTCATATCCGACTAGTCAATAATTTTAGCACAACTACTGACACTAGTTTCTATCTATATCTGGTCTATGAAATTAATTGTCTAAATTGCAATTGAATTTATATTGGGGAAACAAGCCAGAATTTTATGACCACAACAATATTGACTATACAAAAATTCCAAACAATTTAAAACTATGCTTATAGAATACATTAGGATTTGAGAACATACTATACATTTTTTTACCCAACTGTAGTACGTTTTGAGGAAAATATTTATAAAAGACACAATTGTGATTGATCTTTTTATATAATAATGTACTACTGACACTAGTTGTTTATCTATATCTGGTCTATGAAACTAATTGCCTAAATTGCAATTCAATTTATATTGGGAAAACAAGCCATAATTTAATGTAAAGACTACAATATTATTGACTACAGACAATTAAAAAAAATCCAAACAATTTAAAACTATGCTTATAGAATACATTAGGATTTGAGAACATACTATAAATTTTTTTAACCCGACTATAGTACGTTTTGAGATAAAATTATATAAAAGACGCAATTGTGAGGGGTCTTTTTTGGCTAATTTTAACAATAGGTCGATGTATAAACGCAATGAACTCAAGACAGATATTCTTTATCTACATAGTATTTTCAAATTGGTTACAATACAATGAGAAAGGTTGCAAAAAATTTACAATTAGTTTCACACATGTTAGAATTTTGGTAAAAATATTTTTTTTAATACTCTCTTCATTTACAAATAACACATATTTTTCACACTTTGTGATAATTTTATGTTAGTGTTAGTATAATTATATATTCTAACTTAAATATTCCATATACTATATGCAATATACTATATTGCATTACCATATCCTCATACGATAGATTATTTGTTTTTTGTGCTTACCACTAAGATTAGCAAATTGTAGTACTTTTTATATTTTTTCAAGCTCAATTGTTTTAGATTTTAAATTTAATTTTTAGTTTCCACTGAATGAAATCTAGGTCTATAGCCGAAACGTATAGATTTTCAAATATATTTTTAAAGACATTCATGTTTTTTTTATTAATGTTATGCGCAGTTATTAGACTTTAATTTTCATAAATTTTATTATTACTGATATTAATTTTATTTTATAAAATCATTGATAATACTATAAAACAGTCAGTTATTATTTCACGATAAATATGGCACTTGATCTAATCCACATTTGATAAATATATTATAGCAAAGATAATTCTCTATGTAAATACGATTAACCTTTATTGACTAGAATGAGAAGATTATAGGATTACTTGTAGGGTCAATGTTTGCAATATCCCTTTGCATTAGCCCATGTCAAGCAAAATTACCATCTATACATTATCCTTCCACTTTCAATATACGTCCAATATTAATGAATGCCGTTAAATTTTGCATTTATTAAGATTATGAACTCCTTGTTGTTTATTAGATTATGCATTTATTGGGATTATGAACTCCTTGTTATTAGATTATGAATTTCAGTCTTAATTAATAAAAATTACTTGTCTTTTTGTAGAGTATAATTTGATAGTAGATAAATTGAAAACCTAACTTTAAATTTTAGGATTTAGGAACAAAGGGTTTAACGTATTTTCACACTGTAGAGCTTTCAATATTTGAGTGTGAGGGACAAAATGTTTCTATTCTATGGGTTAAAACGGTGGGCATTTCCAAATAGCTCGTTTGATCTGTTTGAGCTTGACTGATTATTTCCGAAATTGTGCAGAGTATGAGGGTTATGAAATCGCTGGCTATTACGATTTTCTCTGTTCTTACGCGGTTTCTGTAGTATGAGTAAAAGCTTATTTAACAGGGTTGTACAAGTTTTAAAGAGTAACTACATTTAACTTTTTTTGTGAAAAATGAAGGAAAATTTAAAATCGGATATATGATTATTAAGGCAGGTGCAACAATGCAGTAAACTTGCAACTTTTTTGCAAATTATAATAGTGTTATGTTTAAAATAATAAAAATTGATATTTTTTGAAATTACTTATTAACTTCTCCTAGGGTAAGTTATAGTAATCGCAAAAAATTGAAAATGGAGATTTGTATATATTTTTACGTTTCAAAGGTTTCTGAACATTTTGGCATACCTTAGAAAAAATGTATGTATGTGTGTGTGTTTGGATACAAATGTTCGTCGACGATTTTGAGCATACGGTTCAATCGATTTAAATGATTCAAAAAACATTCGATTCCTATTGATAAGGAGACGTGCTGATTAGGTTTTGGCGTTGACAGATCCAGCCGTTCCGGAGATGGCAAAAAGTGACAGGGCAAAAAGTGCCAAAAATGGTAATTCAGTCCTTGAGAGAAAGGAGCGTCCAATTTGAATAATTTAAAAAGCGTTTTACTTGTATTGACAAAATGAACAACTGATTAAATCTCTGGGTAAGCAGGTCTAGCGCTTTCGGACATTCATTGAAAAGAGTAAACAAATATGTCAATTGGCGGTCAAAAACGATCATTGGACATATGTACATCAAATTATCAGATGTTTTATAAAGATTTTAATAATGAGCACAAATTTTGTTTACATTTATGTGGGTTTCGTACCAATGTTTATCCGTTAGGCTGCGAATGCGACTTTGATATTTATTCTATAACACAGCCACGCTGCACAATTACTTCAGAAAATTCAACATTTTCAAAATGTTTCAAAATATAAAAAAAAATTAATGCTTTAAAAAAAAAAATGGTACGGGAAGTTCCAGCAATTTTTTCTTAAGGCACGATGCCATGCACCACTAGTTTAAATTGGTTGTAATCAGAACACATCGTTTTATTTTGTCATCACACGATTTGCCCCACGTGTCAATCAAAATTTGTGGAGTTATATTCCACTAACCGCGCCTGTAAGTTTTTCCATGCTAATTATATTGATTATGTTGTATTGTATTGTAGATATTTAGTCTAACTAAATAAGCGTTTATATCGTATTGTTTTGTGTATATTAGAATAGATTAAATAGATATAGCTCTAATAACAAAACAGAACAAAACCCTCGAATAGTGCCGCATAGCATTGTTTTATCTGTGGTAGCGCACTCATTGCGCGAGACACCGTCACTACCGTGGAATCGATCCGACCACCGACCACCGACCGCCGACTGTCTAGGTAGGTATCATAGTATCAGACCTACTACACTACAGACAATAACATGCGGGCAAAAAGGCAAAATCAGAGGAAATCAACAATTTACGAAAAAAAGTTTTTATTACAGTGTGATTTTTGAGCACATTGCCACTTAAGGGGCCTCCTTTAATCTTGCGAGGTTTGAAAAAAATCACAAAATATCACGTAAGGTATAGTAAGATATCACGTGTATTTATTTTTTAACTGAATTTAAAAAAAATCCAAACATTTTTTTAAAAAATCAAAAATTTTACAATTTTTCTTGTAACTAAAAGGACACGTGATGTTTGGTGGCGAGGAGGTGATTTTGAATATCACCACGTATCACCAAAGGAGAGGGAGGGCCAAAATTTAAAAAAAAACCATCACGTGATCAATGGATGCCCGCTCATTATTAACTTCTTGCATCCCGAATTTAAAGTGGTCCGTGGCATGGTGTCTTAAGGTAAATTGCTGGAACATCCCGTATCGTAAATAAACATTCATGCAATAACAATAATAAGTAATCAAGAAAAATTGATCAATGATTATAATAATTGTTTAGTAATTTATAAATGCTTATATTATCAAATTAAACAACGAACGTATTCTACAAACAATTTATATTTATCTTTACAAGAAATGTAAACTTCTATGCATATATAAAACTATTCTATTCTGGCTCGATTAGTGGTTGAATTGTAAAGTTTCATCAAAATATGCCTAATCAGAATCTGTGCCGAAGCTTATGTGCGTTCCGTGTTTCATATGTCGCTACTGATTACAGTTGCTAAAACTTGAATAACATACATTGTTACCATCTGAAATGGATGAACACAAGTTAATTTGATTTATAGAATTACATATATTATTATAAACATGCATCAATTGGAGATCATAACGATTATTTTTTATTAAAAGCGAATATTGTATTTTCGAACTAAATAGTAGAACACTTTACCCTTTTTACATTTAATCTCAATTTGTATTGATTAAGTTAATAAAGGATACGTATCGAAAAATTCATGCAACTTCCTTTCAAGCGCAATGCTACTTACAACTAGATTAATTTTTCATTATTAGATTATTTCATCAAGTTCAATTAAAAAAAATGTTGACGATGCATATTCCTTTACATACGTATTGATGGGTGCCCTATTGACTGCGTTCATACTCGTGCTCGTAGTAGAAAAAATAAAAATAAACCACGAGTACAACGCGAAAATCTATTCATAGGAAGTAGTGCAAGAACAATTTGTGGTAGGTTCTTTCCTAGGGGATTATAGGTTAGAGGCTTTGTACTTTTCGTAAAAGCAACATTTTCATCAAAATTAACTTTCCATACATACATAAGATATACTTGATATTCAAAATACCGTCGTATATCAAATTATGATGAGAAAGATTACGATTTTGCAAAAACGAATTATAAATGATTTCGAAAAAAAAATTATAATATGATTTCTAATATGATTCAAAATATACTGCAAAGCAATATATAATATAAACAATTTTTGAATAAGTCTTACGTGAAAATCCAATTCGTATTCATACTTAAGAGAGCATTCTGGCTCAAAGGGATGAATTTTATGCGTTTTTCGTTTTTTTTCAAATAGTTGAATTCGGAATTAGAGAATTGGAGATCATACTGAAGGAGAGTCTTTTAAAAACCATCTAAATATAATTTATACGCAATACGTGAATATTTTAAGTAAATCGGTTCAATAGAAGTTAAAAAATCGTAAGTGTCGTATCGAAATATTCAGTTTCGAGCAAAATGTCCGTAGGAGAAGAAAACAGAGAAAAAACTGAGGTAAAAATAACAAAAAAAACTGAAGTAAAAAGCACAAAATCGATTTTTTGAAATTTCTAGCCCAGAAAGATATTTTGCTCATGAATTGCATAACATCTAAGATTGAAAATAGTCAGAAATAAAACAGAAACTTTTATTGATAGTTTCTTTTAAAAAAAAGTATTTTATTACTTCTTTTCTTCTTTATATCTAATGCGTAGTAGTAAAGTTCTGTAATATCCTGGATTTTCAAGTTTTGTAATTTAATGCTACAAATTCGACTGTTTTATTATTAAACTTTACCGATTACGTGATTATACATCGACTAAAATAGAACTGTAGTACGATGGTTATTTATGGGTATCATGTGCAAGTTCGATTTGCACCACTTTTTATGTATTTATGGTATTGAAGTTTGTGTCAATTGAATTTACGCGATAAATTAGATCAATGTTATAAAGCATATAATAAACTAAGAAAATTCAAGACGATAATTTTAGAATTTATATTTGTTGTATTATTTTAAATATTTTTAAATAAATATTTAAATTTTATCAATCGTTTGTAATAGCTTAGCTAATTTTCATAAAATTGGTAGATCATTTATTTATGTTAAAGTGTTTGTTTACAAATCATGAAATATAAGGTTTTTTATTTGAATTTAATTTGTCATCAACAGTTCACCAATGTAATAAATTTATTCAAATAATTAGAATTGATGATCTATAATATAGATCTATATATAGATTCTATATATATATCCCTGCCCAGGCAAGTGAAAATGATGAGTTTTTCCTTAGGGATTTCTGTAATAGAGTTCAAAGTAGATGCAATTTGTTACTGATGTAATTTTTAACGACTTATATCCATCTTTTTCATTCAAGTACTTAATTAAGAGCAAAATGTATATATACAGTACTGATAAAACAAATGTATCGTACAACGTTTATTCTAGTTCTCTTTAATAAAAATAGAAAAATTCCCCTAACTTAATATAACAAAACATAGTCTTTTATGGTTTACTGTTAAGCCAATTTAATATTTTAAAGTAATTATTTTTAATTGTATTATTTTTGATTATTTAAATCCAACTTGGATGCTGATATTTAAAAATTTAATTATATCGTAATTAAAAAAAATGTTTATTTGATTTGTAATCTATTTAACAAAAATCATTTCAGTCTATGAAGCTTTGCTTGACTATTAAAAATATCTCATCACAATTTTGAAAAGCTTATGAAAAATGATAGGTTATGTTTATATATTATTATATTATAGAAATCTTAAACATGTAATATTTAATTCACATTCTACTTCCAAAGTTTGATGATTAATACTTGGTCTGCCAATTTTTTAAAGAATTATTGAAAATAATTATTATTTCTAATTCTATTGATAAAATGCTGCCTTATAGTATCGGTATCAACTGATTGATTAATAGCAAATTATTCTAATATTGAACCTATGCTATATCAGAACTTTGGCGCAATAATTTGTCAGAAACGTCACGGTACGGTTTCCGATGGCAAATAAACTTATATTATTAATAGAAACTTTATTAAATAGGAGTCGCATGCATATAATCAATCGAAGTTTTTTTCCAATGTATGATGCTTTGATTTAGCCTTTGGTTGTGACAGGTTTGATATATTGTATGAAATTTTTGTTAATTTGTTTTCTAAGTGCTAAAAACATAACAAATTGTATTTGATGAAAAATATTTTATGTAAGGTCAAAAATCGACTAACATACACACACATATACTTGTTTTAAATTTGGTCTTAATCGATTTAGGATATCTTGAAATGTTCGATTGAACATGAACTTAGAAAATCGGATTTTTTAGCGAAAACATCAACTATGACTTTCGAAAAGTCAACATTTAGCATAAAGAAGCCCTTCGAGGATTATCATATCTGCAAGATACCGTCCCGGTTTTAAAATAAAGTAGTGGTGTATGGCATCGTACCTTAAGGTAAATTGCTGGAACTTCCCGTACTGTAACGAAATGTTCGAGGAATATTAAATATTTTCAATAGATTTTTATAAATACTTATATAAATGTGTACAGAAAACTATATAAACAAAACTTAATCAATCGATTTTAAAATGAAAGACATTGTATAATATTTGTAAGAATTATGTAAACTGAAATTATTTATTTTGAAGTATATTAGTGAGTTTTAGAATTTTAGCTAGAAAAACATTAAACTTCGATTTATTTTCGATACTTAAAAATAATTTTAATTTTTTTTTCTCCAAACGCAATTGTTTTGTCAACACAAACAGAAAGTTTAATTGAACCATTCAACTCGGATGCTTATTTCTCTCAATTGCCATTTTTTGTACATTTAGCTCTGTTTCTTTGAAATGGCTGGACCTGCTTTTGCCAAAAACTAATCGCCATTTTCTCTAATCATTACAAATTGAATGTTTTTTGGATCATTGAAATCGGATACCTCGTTCTCTCAAAAACTCGATTTCTATTTTCAGCACTCTTTTCTCCGTACCTCCGTAACGGCTTGACCTGCCTTTGCCAAAAACTGATCAGCACATCTCCCTATCAATGAGAATCGAATGTTTTTTGAACCATCCGAATGGTGGAAGAAAAAATGCGGACATACAAAACACATACACGCACACGCATCCACTTTTTCTGAGGTATGTCAAAATGTTCAGAAATCTTTGAAACGCGTAAATATGCCAACATTTTTATTTTTTATTTTTGGCGCATTACTATAAGTTACTCTAAGGGAAGTTAAAAATATAGTCATCTAAATAACATGCAACAATTGTTAATAATTTTTAATCTTTTATAGATGTTTCTCATATACAAAAAGCAAAAGGTACGCGTACGTCTCAAAATGTGTCTTAAAATGCAAAAGGGCCTATAAATCTCGTTTTATCCCTACATATAATATTAATCCAGTTCATAATAAGACGCATAAAATAAACATACGCGCGATAATGCACAATTGCGGAGCGAGGCGCCCTAAAAACGCGCTTTCAAATAAAAAGCTCGGAAAAGCTCGTAGCGGCATATACCTTCCGCATTCTATTATAGTTTTGTGATATTCGTTACACGTCCCTTTCTGACTGGAAGGATTGCAACTTTGTCTCGTTCCCTTCAGATGTAGGTCATGCGCGTGGAGCTTTCGTGCAAGTTCAAAGCTTCAGCATCTTTACAGAAGCCGAACTTCGGCGTAGTGAGCTTATAAGTTTTGACATAGTTTTGAGGCAAAGTTAGAAATTATTTGCATTATGCAAAGTATATGATTTTATTTGCGGTTTTGACATGAGAAGGCTTTCAAGGAGATGGTTGTAAATTGGAAGCAATCTTTTTTAAAGAAATATGGATTGATCTTTTATCATTTTTTTATCATAAAAATATATATCTAATGCAGCACGTTAGATGTACTTGAAGCTTGTACCATGTAATTATATTATATTGTGTATAAATACCAGATTGATTCTAAATTTAATTTACATAAAAAACATAGATATTTGAAGTAGAGCTTCTGCCAGAGCTGAAATTAGTCTAATAATATTTATTGTTTTATTAAATTTATTTAACTAAATCTCAAAACTTAATTAATATTTTAATATTATTAGCTTAATTATTATTTTAATAATTTAAACAATTTCTCTACTTTTTGGTAAGATATTCCTAATTAAACCGGGTTAATAACCTGGTCTTTAGGAGTATATATTATTAAATTCGAAATTGTTTTTTAGCAGAAGATGTTACTGTTTCCAATATATGAATAACAGTTTAAAAAATTGAAAATGACATATGTAGTCAAGAGAGATAGCTCTCTATTTAAAAAATATTAGTTTTTAAATAATTTAATCTTGATCAATTATTATTTTTTGTTCTATAAAATTGCATAAAAAAGTCATCAATAAAATTGAACTGTGAATGATTTCAATTAAAAACTACTTTTAATCACTCGAAAATTTCAGTTAGATTTTTTATTGGAATTATTTGAGCAAATAGTTTTTTTTAATAAGAACCCGAACCGAATAAAATCGATTTTCTGGAAAAATGCCATTCGAAAACCGGTTTTATAATTTGTCAGTTTTTGTATAATTTAATTACTTATATAATATAATTGCTACAATTAATTTTATGTTCAAAATATGAAGAAAAAATTTATTATTAACTTTTCTTAGGGCAAGTTATAGTAGTCGCAAAAAATCGAAAATGAAAATTTTTATATATCTTTACGTTTCAACGGTTTTTGAACATTTTGGCATACCTTAGAATAAATACTTTATGTCTGTGTGTATGTGTGTGTGTCTGTGTGTGTGCGGATACAATTTTTCGTCGACGATTTCGGGAAAACCGATCAATCGATTTGAATAATTCAAAAAGCATTCAATCCAAATTGATAAGGAGACGTGCCGAATAGTTTTTGGCGAAGGCAGGTCTAGCCGTTCCGGAGATTCGGGGCAAAAAATGCCAAAAACAGTAACTCAGTTTTTAAGAGAACGAAGCATCCGATTTTAATAATTCAAAGAAGATTTTACTTGTATTGACAAGATGAAGAACTGATTAAATTTTTTGGGAGGCAGGTCCAGCGGTTATGGACTCTCAATAAAAATAAGTTAAAAAATGACATTTTGCGGTCAAAAATGCGTATTGGACATATGTACATCAAATTATCAGATATTTTATTAATGTGTACACATTTTGTGTAATTTTTTTGGCTTCCGTACCAATATTCTTAATTATGGGAAGTCCCAGCAATTTGCCTTGAGGCACGATGCCATGCACCGCACTAGTTTTGATATTTCAAATAAAGGGACCATATTAAATGCCAATTAGTTTAGAATTGTCAGATCATGAGTTATGAGTATGAGAACTCTAAAATATGATTGCTACAATTAATTATTATATATTTAAGATATAAAGTATTTTTTTATTAAACTGTTTAAAAAAACTCAAGTAATTGCCAATTGATTTTGAAACTTCATAATCGCCATCAGTCTTTGAAATTTTTATTTAACACGTTGATTGCTGATTAACGGACCAGGTTAGTCATATATGTGTGACATTAAAAATAGTGTTTATCCAGGAATTTTTGCAAAACAAATTTTTTTTCACACGTAAAGTTTTCTTGACACATTTTTAACTAAATGGTCTTACAAAGTCAGTCACCTTGGCCCATGTGAAGGTTTTTCTATTATTGTGGCGGTTAACGTGTTAAACTAAGATTTTATTCAAAGTTTATATAATCAAACTATCTCCCACACCTTTGATATTTCTATTCTTCCCGAATGGGTTTTTCTAATAGCCTCTTTTACAAAATTCACCTTAGCCTAGGTTATGGAAGCTCTGTACTGGTTTCGTCTCTTTCAGTTCGAAGCTTTCGAAGGTACAATCTTTCCTGCTTCTTCCGATTAAATATTTTAGCAGCATAATAAAGAGCTAAATGTTCGGCATCTGGTCTTATTGAATTAACGGCATTAATTCCACAACAAAAGCTTTTATTTAGCACGTGGTCTGGGCTTATATACTCGTATTTTGGTGATAGTAATACAAAACGCACACATGATATTAATTAACGGCAACTCCAAGGAAATTGATGTGTTTCATTAATACGTTTGTTGAAATTATTTTAATTGTATAATGAAAAAGCTATATTTAATATACTTACTTGATTTGAATATTTAATATAACTGCTTCATTACTAAAAGCATATACTAATAATTTATTTAGCACATAATTTATGGCACTTTGTTGATTTGATAATTACTTTATCGTATTAATGTTTAAGGAAAATCATAGATTGATCAATATTTATTTTTGGATATAATAAGTATACCTAATTAAGAAATTTGCAAGCTATTATTAATGCAAATAGATCATAGACTTTTTATAAGTGATTACATTGATAAATAGCTTTGACTAGCTCAGAAATGATTTAAAATTATTTTAGAGTTATAAAATATAGATATGTTGTACTTTTCGTAGTATTCTTCATGTCATTCTTCTGTGATTTATTTTCTTATCGTTAGTATTAAAACTTTTTTTTTCAATTTAATTTAATTGATCAAAAAATTTTATTTTCTTTAATCTTTCTCTGAACAAACAATATCAGTCTTATATAAAAATGATTATTTGACCTAAAACTCAGAAAATTTATCTTACAGTCAGGAGGCAAAAATTTTTATCATTTAATTTTTAATTTTAAATAAGTTTTGCGTAATCATAAGCTATACTTTTTAATAAATACGATGCAGTTTAATTATTAGATTGAGCAATAGAACTAAAGATAATAATATAAATACATATGTATTTTTAAAACTTAATATTATAGTTTGTAGGACATTGTCTCTGAAGGCAAATTGCTGAAACTTTCCGTACCGCAATTAAACATTCAAAGATTAAAAATAATGGACTTGTCTTTTTAAAAATTAATCAGCACGTCTCACTGTCAATGCGAATCGTATGTTTCTTGAATGAATTTCGAATAATAAGGTATGCCAAACTTACCCTACGAAATGTTAATAAGCATTAGCTAATTAATAATATTAATTAGTTAATTAATAGTAATTTTTAACATTTTATTCATATATTAATTTTATTATATTATTCATCTAAAAATACTCTTGGATAATAAAAAGAAATAGAGTAGGACATGGAACAAAAGTCCAATTTGACTTTGAGCAATTTTATTGCGAAAACCAAACCGATTGTATCACAACTAATAACATATATTACGCAAACAAATATCTGACTATGCTCAGTAAAACTACCTGCTAATTTATCATTGTTAAAATGTTTAGTTTTTCGAGAATTTGTCTCAAAATTTTATATTTTTATAAATTTCACATTTTTACTGAGATAACACTGTATATAACCTTGATCTGGCATTTTGTATATTCATGATTTTTGGAAAAACTTTTTATTTCATTTATCTTGTTTGAAATTATTTTTCTAACTTAATTAACTGTTTTAATCTATATTTTTTATTGTTTACATTTTTGCCTGAATAAACGTTTAGTTGGTTTTTTTTAATCCGACTACGCGTAAGCTTTTAAAGTGGTTATATAAAAATCTGTTTAATCTGACCTGAAATTAACAATACATCTTATAAATAACGTACGTTTGTAATTTATACTAAGATCTAGTAAATTAAACAACGGTGCTTACAACCAAAAAAACTAACTACGAAAGAAAATACTTTGACTATGGGTTTTCAAATATTGCCTTGTATCTACCGATAGCGACATCGTAGGAAATAAAATGATGGTTAGTTTGCTGTTCAAAATATCTGAACTTTACTTGTTTTTGAGATATCGGTGTTCGACTTTTTCTTCCGCGGACCTTTAAGTCCCTATATTTGTAAAAAAATCGAAACTTGAACTTCTCACTATAAGGGCTCACTATAGCTTACCCTATTCCCGTAGGGTAAGTTATAGTAATCGCAAAAAAAACAAAAATAAAATTTTTTATATATCTTTACGTTTCAAAGGTCTTTGAATATTCTGGCATACCTTAAAAAAATTATGTATGCGTGTATGTGTGGGTATGTGTGTATGTGTGTGTGTGTGTACGGATACAAATTTTCGTCGACAATTTCGGGAACACCGATCAACCGATTTGAATAATTCAAAAAACTTTCGATTCGTATTGATAAAGAGACGTTCTGATTAGTTTTTGGCAATGGCAGGTCTAGCCGTTTCATAGATACGGGGCAAAAAGTGCCAAAAAACGGTAACTAAGTTTTTAAGAGAATGGAGCGTCCGATTTTAATAATTCAAAAAACATTTTACTTGTATTGACAAGGTGAAGAATTGATCAAATTTTCATGAAGGCAGGTCTAGCGGTTTCGGAGATCTAATGAAAAAAGTAAAAAAAAATGCCATTTGGCGGTCAAAAATGATCATTAGACATATGCACATCAAATTACCAGATATTTTATAGAGATTTTAACAATAAGTATAAATTTTGTTTACATTCCTATGGGTTCCGTACAAATGTTTATCCGTTAGACGGCGACGCGGCGCTTACGTGCTTTGACATTTCGTCTCTATGCAGTTAAAGCAGTACGATTGCTTTGATAAAAAGTTCAGAAGTTCCAAAATATATCAAAATAAAAAAAACATTTTTTTTTCAAAAAAAAGTACTTTTTGTCAAATTTATAGTTTCTCAAAAATCTAATTATTTCGAAGTAAATTTTTTTCAAAAATATTAATTGTTTTTAAAAAAATAATAATTTTTGGTGCGGGAAGTTCGAGCAATTTGCCTTAAGGCACGATGCTATGCACCCCACTAGTTATTTCGAATATTTAGTTCTGGTACGGAAAGTACCAGCAATTTGCTTTAAGGCACGATGCCAAACACTACTAATTCCTCCCACAATTTAAAAACAATAAAATAAAATGTTACCCCCGTATCAGTGCCTTTTAATACCGAATACGCTGATGTCTTCGATCCGTTCTGCCGTACTGCCTTTCTATTCCCTCCATGCCTCTATTCCGCCGCCACATGATGCCGTAGTACCCGCCGCGGCACCACGTTCGGCTCGGTTCAGTCCGCCGGTCGTCGCCGAAGCTCACGCACGGGTTCGCTCTATTTTCCCGATGGGGAAAATTTTAACACCAAACATCATTTTCTTAGCACTTTTATCAATAATTTTGCACAAAAAAGTGAATTGTTACATATGCCGGTAGTAACTGGTTGTCCTGTTCTATTGACTGTTGTTTGTTAAATATAAATATCGATATTTGTTAAAAGTGACATATATAAAGTTGATGTTTACAAGTTGTTATTCAAGTTGTTGGCAAATTTTCAAATTGGTATAACGATATTAAGTGAATACATTGTTTTAAGAATTTGGCAGTGGAAGAAGTTAATTAACTTGGTAATAATATTTAGTATTTTTAATTTTGCTTACAATAAATCATACAGATATATCATTCTATCCTTGCTATTTAAATAAATGTATTTTAATCATTTTCAATATGAGGGGTGCTAGAGGCTTGTGTTTTTTTTCAATTAATATATCTTAAGATCCACTGATTATATTTCTACAAAATAAAGCTTTAACTATTAAATTAAATTGAATATATCTTAATTATTTTCAATATTAGGGGTGCTAGGGGCTTGTTGTTTTCTCATTTAAATTAATATATCTTATTAAAACTATTTCTCTACCAAATCAAGTAAAAATAATTCTACAACTAGTTCATTATTTCAGTACTAATCATTTTCTAGAAAAAGGGCAATGTTACAGCCGACGAAATAATACCTCCGATGATTCATTATTTATTAATTTTTAATTTAATTTTAAATTGACTTGTTTCTAAGTAATTCTCTTTATAAACTAACGCAAAGTCTCAAACTATAATTAATACAAATGAAACATATAATGTCTCCTGTAATACAATTTTTTATCATAAATCAACTTAAACTTCATTTATTATCATAATATAAATGAAAGATTCAGTGTTTCATATAGCACAATTCACATGTGCTCACATCTTATAAGCTATTTATTCCTTCCAATTTTCATAACAAATCTGTATATTTTTGTTGTTTGTTACAACTATCCCTAAGGTTTTGTTTTTCCTAATTCCAGGTTTAATTTTTTACGTTAATCCCGATAAATATTTAAACAATTTAGCAATCACAAAAATGCCACAAATTCTCAAAGAATGATAAATTTTATTGAAATAAGATATATAAAATTTAAAATTAGTCGATAATAATCGAAAGATTAAAGCAAAAATGACTTATCTGCTCACTTCTGTTTACTGGATTAGGGTTTACATATCCGATCGCGACAATGAAATTTTTTAAACCTTAAGCCTTAAGTGCTACTTTAAACAGCTTTAAATTTTGGTAATGTTTTATGGTCTTATAATTAAACGAATTATTAAATCATTGATATATTACATAATATAAAAAATATTTTATTCATTGCAGCAAATATATACAAAAATGTTGTTACTTACCTTTTAGTTAAAAAATTAAAAAATATAAAATATTTTTTTATTTTTTATGTAATATATTTTGCAGATGTGTATATATATATATATATATATATGCATGTGAGTACTTAATTCATCGATTTGCTATTTTCCGTGCAAACCCATTAACATATCAATTGAAACTCGCCATTTACCATCATTCAGTAAAATTATTTTTCCGTTAGATTTTTCACTTTTTCTATTCAATTCAGTATGCAGAAAATGGCATTAATATTCCTTCAGCATTTCGTGCCGGATATAAAATGTGATTCACTTGCAAATCTAATCGATGAAAATTTTTCTTTGTAAACTTTTATTATTATCACAAATAATTGGTCTATCATTTTCATTTTGAATTCTTAATACGTTAATAGGCTACTTTATCATTCAATTCGGTTGATTTGTCCTCTCGAAATTGTCGCAAAATTGTATCCGCATATACACACGCACGCTTACACATACACACACGTACGCAAAGGTATGCAAAAATATTCATTTTCGATTTTTTGCGATTACTGTAACTTACATTATATTTTTCATTAATGTTATAATAATTTCCTACAAAATATACAATACATATACATCATTTTTCTTCAATTTCAATTTTTCAGAATTGATTTGATTCCATCTCCGCAAAGCGCGAGGTCGACAAAATTGTTTAATAATCTCATTACCTCTAATAGCTCATTGTTTTGTAAACAAAACAGTATCATATTTCATAATTATTTTCTTATAGCCGGAATGTGAAACCATTTCTGGTGATTTAAAAGTATTAGGTTACGCAAGGTGTTTGCTTATACAATATTAATGCATCGAGATAGATTAGAATTTTCTGAGTAATTAAATTAGGTGAAGATTAGAGAAATGAAAAAATAAATACTAAAAATTGTTTAGTTTTATTATGAAAAAATTAATTTTACTATTCTTGGCTTAAAATGCAGAAATAAATTGTTATAACGACATACAAATAACTTGTATAAGATATATTGATAAATAATTATATAGGGTTGGGCGAGACGCGAAAGTCCAATTTGATTTTGAGAAATTATTTTGTGAGAACCAAACCAATTATATAACAACAAATAAATCATATCAAACTAACAACAATCTGACTATGTTCAGTACAACTCTCAGCTAATACACCATTGTAGGAATGTGTTATTTTGCAGTTGTTCAAAAATCTGTAACCGGGTTCTTTTTACTTCATAGACGGGGTAATTAGGGACGGCCAAGGGGCAAACAGGTCCAATTTTTAAAATAATATTTGAATTATTCAACCGATTCATTCAAAGCAAAATATAAATTTTATGGGTACATTATCTACAGGGATAAAACTCTAAATAACTTTGATTTGGTATTTTGTCAGAAATGTTTATTTGCAGAGTTGGACTACCTATTTATTTAATTTATTTTATATAAAATAGCAATTTTTACCTAAATTTACATTTTTATTTGCGATTTTTCATTTTTTACACCTTTTTGTAAGGGTAATGTTTCAGTTGATCTTTTTTATTTCACCCAGAGGTTATATAAAAAACTGTTGAGTATAACTTGAAATTTTCAATTTTATAAAACAATTAAATTACGTATATTTAAAAATTATATAAAAGTCTTGTAAACTAAACAACAGTGCACAACAAAAAAAAATAACGAATTTCGTTATGGATTTTCAAACATTGCCGTTTTTTCTCTGATAGCGACATTGTAAGAATCAAGATAATGGCGTGTTATCCATCTTTTTCCCTCTACTTTCAAATATTGTTGTTAAAGAATTCTTAACTTCTATAATTTTTGTGATACCAATAAGAAATATAGAAAAGTGGCAAAATTTTGTCATGAATTTGATTATATTTGTCATGCATAGAAAACTGTGAACATTTTCTATTTGAATTGGAATTCTTGAAATGAATAAAAAATATAATAAATATACATTTTCTACTATTTATTCTGAAAATCGTTTTAGCTTTTCATGAACTACTATTCTTATTTTCTTACATTCTTATGTATAATACCTCATTAAATTTAATCATTGTTTAATCTATATGTATGTAATGTTTGCTTATGTTAACAAAGAAGTAATATGTAGTACAAACATTTTTCAATTTTGTAAAATAAGCTCAGATTACCATCGCAGCTTACGCTGTGATTGACGAATATATTCGTCATGAGCTCGACGAAAAACTGTGCGTCGATTTGAGCGCCACAGTTAACTGGTAAATTAACTTTTCCGAAGTATGAACAACTTTGATGACAATCATTGTAACAGATCTCACTGAGAAACAGATTTAAATAAAATTAATATTCAAGAAGTGTATTATAACTAATTATTACGGTCTTTGTTTGTTTCAGCCGAATCCGAATCCCAGAATTGGAAACTAGTGCTCAGAAAATACAATGAAGTTAAAACGAGCCGAGGAGCTTTTGGTGAAACTTTCTTGATTGAACCGACTTCTAATACTCTTTGACTTGAGACGAAAATCGAATGCGACTGTGACAGACAATATTAACTCTCGATGTACCATTATCACCTCCTAGCAACAAAAAATACGGTTTCCTTATTTGAAATTCAAATTCTGATGAAACTTGCGTAGGCAGCATTTTGTCAGCGAGTGAAAATGAGATGGTAAAAATTAAGTAAACGGAGTCAATCGTAATCAAATTAAAATTGATTGCAAGTAGTAGATATTAAATAGTTAAAATACCAATATTAAATATAGATTATTTTTATTCATTTGTTGAAGCGACTATAACAATAGCAATTATCAAATAACTCACCGAAGAGCCTCTTTTAGAATATATGCAGAATTAATGTTCAGGTTATAACAAAAATGAATAAATATTAATTACAAAAATATATTGAATGCATCAAAAACATCACTACTAACTACTACGTCTATTAAGAAAATTTTAATAATCATTATAATTATCTTATTAAATATCAACGTCATGTACCAAAATAAAATATAAATTTCTGGTAGATTGCATATAAAAATGTCAATAATCAATCAATCATTACAATTATCAATTATTACATCAATCAATCAATTATTACATTTTAAAATAGTGAAAAGCTCAATTACCAAACTTATTGCTTGGCTTGCAATTTTCAAAATCTGACTTCATTTACTATCTAATCCACTTTTGTCAATAACTGAAAAAATTGTCTCCTAAGTGATTTCCCCTAATATCTCCGTGTCAATTTTAAGTATTTATCACCAATATGTGTCTCCCATAAAACTGACATATTTACTCCGTCGATCCGTAGAATCTTTGACTGACATTTCGACAATATACCATAATTTTATACGACATCGGCCTGACAACGATTCACTAAGGAGCCGCAATGTAGCCCCCCATAATTCGGGGCGCCTCAAACTATTATCTCGGGCCTTGTGGGGGGCGCTCGGTGTATGAACGCGACTTACAAGAAAACGTCGCCTTCGCACTACCGACATGGGAAATGGAATGAACAGAGTAAGTAAATGCTTTGAGTTAATATTTGTTTTGTATCGCATTCGGTTTACTTAAACAGAATGATATTAATGCTTTAATAATGTGGTTTTGAGCATATGTTGTAGTTGACGATGTGTTATAGAATTATAAGAGTTACTAAAATGTTATGCATGTATGAGTTTACTAACTTCCTGAAGGAGAAGATTTGCTAATTTTTTGTTTGCTCAATATTTCTAGTAATTGAATCTAATGAGACCAAATTGGTAAAAGGTGGGGAAATTAGATTTTTTTATTAATATATCTTGAGATTATTATAAGGCAAACTATTGTTTACTATTTCACAATTAATTATTTGTTTTATTGACAATGAATTATTGTATATGATTTTTGCATATTTCAACTAGCCCCAAGGTTATGTTTCGTATCTTTAAGAGTTAAGACCTTTAAGTGAATTTTAACAAACATCAAAAAAACTACTAATTTTCTCTAATTTTGATGAATTTTAAAAATTAAACTACTTGTGATAAGACCGTAATATTTCAGTAAGTTCTATAAGACCATGATATATTTCGCCAAAAAAGTTCCATAAAAATCGGCTTAAATTTTTTTTTCAACAGTTAATTACAAGAAAACGGCTCGGTGGATTTTTACCTAAAACTAATCAATATCATTCCCTACTATTATCTTTCGAACAGTTTTTGATTTTTTAAAATCGATTCGGTAGCATGAGCTTAAATGTGGACGAAAGGTTTAACACTTTTTTCCAAATTACAAAGAAACGGCTTAGCCGATCGCTACACAAAATTGAGAAAAGTAATCCACATCGAAATACATAGATTGGCTTTTAAAATTTTGAAATTGGCCTTTTTGAGCAAACTTCGATGAAAGTTCTAATTTTGACAAACACCAAAGAGCCAAAAAACGATACCAATTTTTGCAAACTTTGACGAATTTTTAAAATTAAACGACATGCCGTAGGGCCGTAATATTTTAGTATGATCTATAAGACTACAGTATTTACTATAGAAAATCATAAAAGTCGTCGAAAAATTTTTTTTAAACAATTTATTACAAGAAAACGGCCCGGCCGATCTTTACCAAAAACTAATCAGGTTGATTCTTAACCAATATCTTTCGAATGGTTTTTGAATTTTCAAAATCGATTTAGAATTGTGGGCTAAAACGTGGACGAAAATTTTTGACCGATCGTCGCACAAAACCGAGAATCGCTAGTCCTCATCGAGATACATCGAAATTTTAAAAACGGTCAAGCCGTTTTAGAGAAAACATCGGTTTACGCAAAAAACCTGTTCACATACACACACACATAATACTTTTTCTTAATTCTAAAAATTTAATTTAATTTAAAAAAATTAGCGAATCGAATTTTTTGACGAAAATAAAACTTTTCCTTCGGGAAGTTAATGAAAATTGTTACACATTACTAAAGATTGCTCAACTTGAAACGCTTTGACTGTGGTAATAAAAATATTGTTTATTTTTATACATATAATATTTAAATGAACAAAACTATTAAAACTTAACCACACTAACCAAAAAATGGTCACAGTTTCACCGAAGCTTCAAGTTGCTCTTAAAAGCTCATTATTTTCAAGCTACATTGAAACTTTTTTCTTCTAATTTTTTAAAGAAGAACGATAATTATACCACGTGCATTAAATTAGCGAAACAAATATTTAATTGAAATTAAAAGTAGTTCTCTATTGCTATTCTTAAATTAAAGTACTTCTCCAGTACTATTCTTTAGCAGTAGCTAGAAACGTGACGCAACTATAAAAGACGTGGTAATTGCAGAAAGACCGAACAACAATATACGAATTAAATAAAACACTTTCTAGGTTTCCTAATTTAGCTAGAAGCAATTAAGGAAACTTTCTATAAGACGAACTTTAAATTGATATAATAATTTACATGTGCAATGTACTCTATAATTTAAAGATCTGCTAAAAATTAAGATCGTGCAATATCAATCGTTTGTGATGTCTACTGATTAGTTATATCAAATATTTATTATATTATTTGTCCTCCATTTGTTATTAAATTGAAAGTCCCTTCTTCAAATAAATGTACTGAAATCTGTTAACAGGTTTCATCAAAAGTTTTACAAAAAAATCGAATAAAAAATAAAAACCTGAAAAACCTGAGGGATTTTCACAGTGCTGTCCAATTATTGAATTTTTGCTTTTAGTATAGCATCATTTAAAATAGTACTATTTTGATAAAACTGTTAATTGATTTGATATCAAATTTATTAACCGTAGATTTCAATCATGTTATATTTTGAGCGTTTGAACTATTTTATCCACATTTACAGATCAAAGTTTCATTTACAAAATATAGTAGGGTCAGACTCCCAGGTAAACAGCTCCTCAATATGTTTTTTACGTTGTTTTATGTATAGTCGAAAAACAAAATCACGAAAAAAAGTCAATGATCACAGCATGCTAAGCTAAGTTGTTCTTGCGTTCAGCTTTTTTAATTTACACATTTCCAGTACGAAGGCGAATGAAGCCTAAAGCTTTCAGCAAAACAACTAACCGTACATAGTTGAATTCAATAGATTTTTCTGTACTTATAGATAACTACATAAAACAACGAACCGACATAAAAATATCGTGAATAAATTAATTATATATTAACACAAGATAAAAAAAATATAACAACAAAAATTGAACTCGTACAGGGAAAGTAACTTTCCGAACAATGTATCACATTTGAATACGAATCACGTGTAGTGTTATCGAAGGCAGAAATCAGAACAAGCCGTGCGGTTGGTGTGTTTTCTGGGACTTTAGGCTGCTTAGGGTGCGTTGTAAAACGAACATAAATATATCCGGACCATAAAATATTACCTGGCCCGCGTATGGAATGCTAAAGTCACCTCCGTCAACTGGATTGCTTTCTAAATTGCGTAACGCAGAACATTGAACCCGGATAATACACACATCCAGTCTATTTAGCAGTAATAATTGAAGAAAAATCATTTTTGTGTATTTATTATTGAATCTTGGTCAGCTCGGTATCAAACAGTATGATAACGAGATTTCAAGATTTATGATAGTAAAAGTTGATGTAGATTTTTTTTTTGTTATTTTAACAATAGACTAGGTCCAGTGGTCGAAAAAGACTTTCACTAATTATACTGTCTATTAAATAAACTACATGATAACACATACCATTAATCAAACAACTATCGAACTATGTTCAGTTCCCACTCCTAATTATAGAAATATATTTTTTATTATTTTTCTACAGCCATGGTGCAAACAGATCAAACTTTTTTTTAATTTTAAAGAGAATTTGAAATTTGAAACACAAATTTTATGGAAACATTTTTTTCAAAGATTGCATTGTATATAACCTTGATTTGGAATTTCGAAAGAAATATTTAACATATATATTATATATAACAGCAGAATTGGACTATTTATTTATTTATTGTATTATCTATATTTATTGTATTATCTATTGTCTCTTGTAAAAGTGATTTTTTAAATATTTTTACTCTTCATTTACTATTGTTTATGGTTTATATTTTTGTCAGAGTAATGTTGTTCCTTTTTACCCTACGTAAGCTTTTAAAAAGTTTTACAAGCTTCTTTCAAAGTTTCTTTTTACCATCCGTAAGCTTTTATAAACGTTATTTTAAAAAAAACTGTTGAATCTTACATTTTTTTCAAACGATTAAATATCGTAGACTTAAAAATTATATTAAGGGCTCGTAAACTAAACAACAGTGCTCATAACCAAAAAATCTAAGAGCGAAAGAAAATACTTTTGTTATGGTTTTTCAAACATTGCCGTTTATCTCCTGAAAGCAACGTCTTAAAAATCAAATCATTGATTATGCATCTTATTCCCTCTACTTTCAAATAATATTGTTAACTAGTGGTGTATGGCATCGTGCCTTAAGGCAAATTGCTGGAACTTTCCGTACCAAAAATTAATTTTTAAAAAAAAAAATATATTTTTTTTAAACTTTGAAAAAAAAATAGATTTTTGAGAAATTTAAAATTTTTGAAAGAAATTGACTTTTTTTAAAAAAAAGACATACCCAGACAAAAGACATTTCCTTTGATATACAACAAAAACATACACACATATATACATATACACATGCATGAATTTTTTCTTAGGTATGCCAAAATGTTCAGAAACCTTTGAAACGTTAAGATATATAAAAATTTTCATTTTCGATTTTTAGCGATTACTATGACTTACAAGGGAAGTTAAAAAGTTCTCAACTTCTTCTTGTGATATCGGAGGTGGACCTTTTTATTCACTGTCTTTCAAGTCCCACTCTATATAGTAATAAATTTAACTAAGAATATAAGTGAAAATTTGAATGATTTAGTCACAAACACTCTCGCAGTTTTATCTTGAGTTATTATCGCCTAATATGTATTCTTACATAGTAATACGCAAATTCATTCTAGAATATCCCATATCTATTGTTATTTTATTTCTATTTGATTTCCGAAAATATACAAAATAAGAAGTATATAGATCCACGATTCAGTGCTTCGATTTCTCGACTCAATTTCTGTCGTTTTGTCAATTTGTTTCGAGGGATGAGTGGGGATTTGCAAGCTCAGAAATTGTATGAATAACCAATCATTTTGAA
>NW_020537324.1:66560535-66584704 GCF_003426905.1 Ctenocephalides felis
ATATATATATATATATATATATATAAATTTTGTTTTTATATGACGTAATAAATATGATAGTGAAAGGTATCAAAGTTCAGTAAACAAATCATTATAAAATACGTCAACGCTAATGATACGATTTTTGCTCCAGTTTCGAATCAGATATTCCGAAGTCACGCAGTTTATCAAATTAGTACATATTGAAAAATTGCAAATTCATTCCATTAAGACAGTAATTACATAATTATTATAAAATTGAAAAGAAATACATTTCAAAATTATTATGTATCAAGGTTAGCTGAATTTCAAATTCATTTTAAAATATTTGCGAACAATGGTATTTACGTAGAATTATTTATGTAAGGAAATGGTAATACTCATTACTAGTTCATTGACACTTGTGCAAAATTGTTTTGCACAAGATATTTTCTCGATATAAATAATTACTAGATATCATGTACAAAAATAAATAGAAAAGTTCTGTAATTAAGTTAAAATACAGTTTTAAAATCTTTTTTTTTACAGTTTTACTTATTGACCATTTCAAGGCAGGTGTAAAAATTTAATATAATAAAAAAAACATGTTAAACATTTAATTCGAATCACATTTAGAGACAAACTGAAGAAGTAAAATTGCTATGTCTGTCATTATACCAATGAATTGTTAATTAAAAGCTTCCTTGAACTTCAGGCGCAATAGATGAATTATCATCATCATATAACTATATGATGATCTAATTCATAGACTCATAAAGTCTCAAAAAAGTTCATATTTTTAGTAGAAGTTCGTAATCTATTACTTATTATCTTCTGTTTCACAAAAAATGAATACTATCTTTAAAAATAGGAAAAGTCAATCGTTGTTAAAAAATCAGAAATTGTACTTTTTGAAAACCACGCCCGTTATTATAAAATCTTATATAATATAATAAGCAAATGAATTAATTTAAAAAAAAAATATTTAAATGCCTATGAAGACGACTATGAGAATAATTATATTTATTAACTACATTCAGTTTATATAGAAAAAATAAGCAGTCCTGCATAAAGAAATTAATATTGATTAGAAATTGTAGATACATCCAACGGCGTATCTACTAAAAATAAAAGCATAAAATTCTTAATTTTTAAAATTTCCTGTAAATTTAATTCCACAAACATTATATTTTCTCATGTCCAAACGCTTCTTTCCGATCGCCATCGTCAGGCCATTTAACCAGTTTTATTTAAATTGCAAATATCTGAAACGACATACAAGCTGCATACATAAATCAAAGTCCGTGCCCTTGCCTCCATAAATAATTCCACAATATGGGTTTCTTCGTGCAAAATCGTTTGTTTGTTTTATTTATTTTTTATTTGTTTTCATTTTATCGAAGCGCTTGGAGCAAAATAATTTTGATACTTTCGGTGATACAACATTAGTCATACATTTCTAAAAAACAAGGATTGAAATAACGTTGGTTTTAGACAAGTGAAAAATGTTAATTCCAAATGCTATCAGCAAAAACAGAAAAATATTTAAATTATTATATTTCTAGACTCTATTCGCTTGATTTAACATTAAAAATATTTATTTATTAGAGAGAATGTGGTCAAGTTCAAAGAGCAGTCAAATATGGGGAGCTCCGATATGACGGCGAGAACAGCAATGATTTTGAGGCTATCAAACTATTAATTTTACAAAAAAACTGTTATTGAATGAATTGTAGAAAATTTTATTTAGTTAAATTTTTTGACGCCATTTTTCCAAATGGCAGCGATTTACCGTAAAAATTGGAGGTGGCAAAGTTGAAATTCGTAAAGAGCACCTCGAAATCCATAAGGTTACCATTTTTCAGAATACTAGGAGTACTGAACCAGGAAAATGACCAAATTACTGGACTATATGAGTAAAAGTTTTAATAAAAATTATTTTTACTGAGATAAAATTATGTTTTAAAATGTCTAAGAGTAATTGTAAATAAATGCAGTAACTTTATAAATATAATATCTCTAAATAGCAGCAAAATATCTCTAATATTTCATCAATTACAATTACAATTTACAAGTATTACAAGAATAATTTACAATTTAGAAGTAAAATTCTTATTTATTCTACCTTTCTTGCTGCACAAGTTTCAAAAATCAAACATTTTTTCTGGCAAATATATAATAAATTGATATCAATACAATACCAATACGAAATATATTTAAATGTACATAAATTGAAAAAGAGTAAAATATATATATATATATATATATATATATATATATAAATATATGAATATTTAAATATTTAAACAAAACTTATGAATAAAAAATAACAAATAAGCAAAATTTTCCTATAAAAACAAACAAAATCACCTGAATTCTGAGTCACATCAAAGTCCATATTTAAAAACAAGTTATGGCCTGATATAATCTAAACAAATTCTTATTCATTTTATTAAACAATAAAATGCGCATATGTAATTATTGGCTATTTCAAGACTCGTTTCATAAATTTACATATTAAACTGTTAAACAATAATTAATTTTAACCTTTAGTAAAGTGCACGTTAGAAATGTATTATAGTGATTAGGATAGTGCAATTTTTAAGTACCTATTTCTTCTATATTTTTTAGTCATCGATAGACAAAATATCAGGTTCAATAGAAATAAAAAAATATGACCTTAAATAGTGTCCTCAACCAATTTAATTCATTTCATATCCAGATCAAACTAGACAGTGTAATTGGATGAGGAGACGATAATTGAGATAAATGGAAAAAATAACATCTATATAGAGACGTAGAGTAGTAACTATTCCATTATTGGAACAATCATATTCATTTTTTGAGAATTTTAGTAGTAATATGATATATATGAAAATACTTTTTTTTAATTACAGAAAATTCTAAAAGAATTCGACATATAAGAAAATATACACTACTCCAGATCCTGAACTTCCACCATGTGATTTTACACCAAAGTCGTACAAGGTAAATCATTATACCAATTAAATCAATGTAGAATTTGTAATAGTTTTATGTTAATAAGATATTTTATTTTCTAATATTTATATTTATTTATAATAGGGCCCTGACTATGACGC
Organism: Ctenocephalides felis; assembly: GCF_003426905.1. Taxonomy (NCBI): domain Eukaryota; kingdom Metazoa; phylum Arthropoda; class Insecta; order Siphonaptera; family Pulicidae; genus Ctenocephalides; species Ctenocephalides felis. Next base: position 66,563,595 of record NW_020537324.1, read on the forward strand.
GGTACAAAATATAAGACAGGGCCGGTTAGTGCCCTGCATCACTTCGTATTATAAAAAGCCAGTATTAATACATCAAGGAAAAATGCAATGGTTATGGGATCATACAGGAAAAAGATATTTAGATATGTTTGGTGGAATTGTTACTGTCAGTGTTGGTCATTGTCATCCGTAAGTAAATAAAAGCTACTTGAAAACGTAGTATTTTTATATATTATTTTTTATCGTTGGTATAAATGCATTTTTTGACTCAAATTAACATATTTTCATCTATTCAATCTTTAATTTGATAATTAATAGTATTTAATACCTTATAACAATTGATAACAAAAACACCAGTGTTTTTTAACTTCTCTTACTTTTCTAGAAATATTTAAATATTTTATAATTTGGACAAAAAACAGTATCGATTATTGTAGTGTACTTAGTTATTGTAGCCTCATTTTGGTTATTGTTCTTATCTATTTTGTAAAAAGTTTTCTACGAATTGTTTATCTTTGAATTTAATATATTCATCTCCAAATTCAAAAATTTAAGTAATTTTTTAATAAATAAATTAAAAGTATTTATATGAAGATGGGTTTATGTATAATTTATCCTAATCATTAAAAATTATTTTTAGGAAAGTCAATGCAGCTTTGGCTGACCAAATGGATTCTCTATGGCACACCACAAATATTTATATGCACCCAAAAATACATGAATATGCCCAAAGATTGACTGATAAAATGCCAGGTGACCTCAAGGTAATAATGTATTAAAACAATAATAATAAAATAATCAGCATGTCTACCTATCAATGGGAATCGAATGCTTTTTGAATAATTCAAATCCGTTGAGCGGTGCTCACGAAAACGTCGACGAAAAATTATATTCATACATACATCATACTGCATACACACATACATCATTTTTTTCTGAGGTATGCCAAAATGTTGAGAAACCTCTAAAACGTGAAAATATGCAAACATTTTTATTGTAGACTTTTAGACGATTACTATAACTTACCCCACGAGAAGATAAAAATGCTCAGCAAAATCCTTACAAAATTAGTTATGACAAATTAGCTTTAACTTCCTGTAGGGTAACTTATAATTATAGTAATCGGAAAAAAATTGAAAATGAAATTTTTTATATATCTTTACGATTCAGAGATTTCTGAACATTTTGGCATACCTTAGAAAAAATGGATACCAAAGGATGGATGTGTATGTGTGCGTGCGTTCGGATAAATATTCGTTGACGATTTCGGGAACACCGTTCAACCGATTTTAATGATTACAAAACATTCGTTTCCTATTGATAAGGAGACATTCTAATTAGTTTTTGGCAAAGGCAGGTCCAGTCGTTTTGAGGGGAAAAAAGTGCCAAATTTTTAGAGAACAAAGTGTCCGATTTGAATGGTTCAAAAAATGTATTGATAAAATGGAGAACTGAAGGTGATTTTTGGGAAAGCAATAAAAAAAGTAAAAAAAGGCCATTTGGCGGTCAAAAATGATCGTTAGACAGAAGCACATCAGATATTTTATGGAGTTTTTACTAATGTGTATCAATTTTGTTTACATTTCTATGGGTTCCGTAACATTGTTTGTCCGTTAGACGACGATGCGGCGCTTACGCGCTTCGATATTTTGTCTCTATGCAGATAAAGTAGTGCAATTGCTTTGAAAAAAAAATCAAAATTTCCAAAATATTTCAAATTAAAAAGAACATTTTTTTCCATAAGTCATTTTTTTCAAAAATCTAATGTTTTCAAAGTTCTAAAAAAAAATTGAATTCATTTTTAAAAACTTTAATTTTTGGTACGGGAATTTTCAGCAATTTGCCTTAAGGCTCGATGCCATGCACCACTAGTTTTTAAAATTTTTGGAACATGACCACTCTTTTTGTACCAGTCCTTTGTTTCGAATTTGTACACAAATTCGCACGGAAGTTTTTAGTAGTAGACCAGTTTGTAGTCTATATAACACTAGTAACTATAGCGTTATATGGAGGCTATTTGTATTAAAAATTGTATAATACTGATAAATACTTATATGACATTGGCCAAGACTTTGACTATTGTTATTTTTTTAAAATAAATAATCATTTACCTTTTATTTTACATCTGTCTCTAGGTAGTTTATTTTGTAAATTCCGGCTCGGAAGCGACTGATCTCGCCATGATGATGGCCCGCCTGCACACCGGACACCACGACATTCTGTCCTTCCGGAATGCTTATCACGGCATGGGCACTGCAGCCATGGGAATAACAGCACACAGCACATGGCGCTATACAATTCCAGTATCACAAGCTGTACACCATGTAGGAAAATGATATCATTTCAATATTGCATTTTGATATAAAGTTACTTAATACTAACACTTTCATCGAAATTCATACAACCAACACAACTTTGAATAGGGTCCGCCAAATAACTTTTTTTTAGGGGGTACGACTTAAGCAACCCTACTGTGTACTCTGCATTCTTTACATTTCACTTTCAAATGAAAAAAGTGAAAATATTTAGTGGTTTTTTAATAGAATTTTCAAACAAAAAGAAAATTGGCAAAATATTCAGTAGATTTTTTAAGGAATTTTTCAAAAAAAGCTAGTTGGCGGACTCTATACATAAAGTAAGGACAAAATGGCATAATAGGTGATACACTTTGGGATACTAGTTTTTGGAAAACTAGTTCATAAATAAATAGTTTTCTACATCAGCACGTGACGCGTGTCTCCAAAGAGAACAATTCATACATCGTAGTAACCAACATTCTCCGAACGTTTTTAATACTTATGGGCCGATTCTGCCGCATAACAGACCAATGTTATGGCAAGGCTATGTTATGAAGAAGTTTTCATACAAATTCGTTCTAAATATTGCCACAAGCCATGTGGTTGCCGTGCAGTCAGACGTTTTTCTCAGGTTGTCAGATAGAAAACCTATCCCAGAAACCGCACAAATGTAAAAAAAAAAACATATTAGATAACAGGGTATTTCTGACACAGCTACATAACATGCGAATGACGTTGCAATTTATGTGTAAAACGCCTGAATGCACAGCAAATGCATGACATTTTGACGGTATTCAGTATGATTCAGTAGCATAATGTATGAAAGTTGGAGCGTAACATGGCCTTGCCATAACATTTTTCTGTTATGCGGCAGAATCGGTCCCATTGTAAGGACAAAATGGTATAAAAGGTAATAAACACTTAGATACTAGTTTTTGGGAAAACTATATCATAAATATATTTATGATATATTTATAAATAGTCAGCTTTCTATATCATCACGTAACGCGTGCGTCCAAAGAGAACAATTCATACATCGTAGTAACCAACATTTTCCGGGCTCAGAAAAAGAAAATAAGGGTTTTGAATTGAATACTATTCTCTTCTTTTCAAATAAATAAATTAAATAAATAAATAAATTCTTTAATACGTTTTTAGTAGTACTTACAGCCAATCACCTTTGACATATTTCAATTTTTGAAGTAAAACTTCTTTAGACGCGACTAGGGTGTAAATCCGTACAAATGCAACGGAAGTGCGTTACGGTAGATAAGATAAAATAAGAGTCTAGTACCAATGATTCGTCATTCGCTCTCGATAATATCATTTCTATACGGGTCGATTGTGATTAGTCGTCGCTTATGTGAATAGAGATCTGTCGTTATATGCGTGCCGGCGTTAACGTTGTATGCGTACCGATATCAACAAGGAAATCGGCATAGATATATAAACATTTTAAAGTTACATCGTAGAACATATCTTGATTTAATGAAAAATTCCTGAATCAGAAGAATATTTTACCCCATTCCTTGAAAATAATAAAACAAATTAAATATTTGTGTACCAAACGTATGTTCATTAATTAGAAATTATTTCTATATTATTCGTAGTTTCTATAAATATTTGAATTTATTGAAATGGAAAATATTTTTGAGGCAAAACAGATATTACAGCTGTTCAAAAAATGAGTTTATATAGACAGCAAAAAAATAAAAAAAAAAACAGTCAATGAATGTATGTTAATTTTAATTACATAAAGTTCTTCAAACACAATTATTACATGATGAGTGAATTTGCGAAAACAATATTTGTTTAGACGTTGTATAACATAATTCACTATGTTAGCGAATATTATAGAAGTTCTTAATTAGCAATTACTTCATTTCTCTAATGAAGGTTCATTTCTAAATGCTAATTACAATGACAAACCGATCATGTCATATTTTAAGTATGACTCTAATTACATTATTGTTTTTAAATATTATACATATTTTTAATGCTATTATAAATATATAATTTATAATTTATCATATAAATGTGTATAATGGTTGATACTAATAAATCACGAGCGTTACCATATTACCAATAAACATTATTAAACATTAATATTTTTATCGTATTTGTTTTTGACATAAAATGTGCTTAAAAACCATTTATTTAATTTATTTACTAGGTAATGAATCCAGATCCATATCAAGGAATTTGGGGTGGCGCACATTGTAGAGATTCTCCAGTGCAAACAGACCGAAAATGTGATTGCGACATCGATCATTGTCGTGCTGGTGATCTTTATTATAAGCAGGTAATAATTTACTTATTAGTAATCGATTTTGCTGTTATTGCTGCATATTTAATTACATTGGTGATAATAAATAATTTGATTTAGTTAAAAGAAGTTTTCAAATATTCTCTGCCAAGAGGACGAGTTGCTGCATTTTTTGCAGAATCCATACAAGGAGTCGGTGGGACCGTACAATACCCTAAAAAATATTTGAAACGAGCTCATGCCCTAGTCAAAGCTAATGGAGGATTGTATGTTGCAGATGAAGTATGTAAATAAATGTTTACTAAAATAAAATAGTTAATTACCAGTCAATGTTTTTTACAATTTTTAAATAGGTTCAAACTGGTTTCGGTCGTACTGGTACCCACTTTTGGGGTTTTGAAGGACATGGAGTTCAACCGGACATCGTGACAATGGCTAAAGGTATCGGAAATGGTTTTCCTTTAGCAGCAGTTGTGACTACAAAAGAGATAGCATCGTGTCTTACGCAAGCTTTGCATTTTAATACATATGGGGGCAACCCGTTGGCGTGCGCCACTGGCCTAGCCGTTCTCGATGTAAGGAATTAAAAATAATATTTAATGTTTGAATCATACCACATACCAATGTAGTGTTGACAAATTCTCATATTAGCATGCTCTGATAGAAAACTTACAATGAAACCAGTTAGTGGAAATAATAGAAACATTTTTTCCAAATATCGCTCTTTCATAGATGACTAGCAAACCCGACGAACTCCGTTTCGCCACCAGATGGTTTCGTGAGAAAACACGAAACTTTTTGTTTTGTTTTATATTTGAAAAGGAAAAAAATGATTTTATTGCACAACAGTAATGAATTTATTTCGATTACAGAATTGAAGTATTCTTTAGTTGAACTCCTCTAAGTAAATGAAAGTGAATCAGCAAATTATCCGTTTCATTGAAGTGCTCTTTGGTAAACCACATTTTTTGTTTTTTGGTCTGACGTTACCACAAACAAAGCGGATGGTTTTCCAACTCGTGAACAGGCAACGTATAACTGCCCGTGTGAAAACAATGATTTTCTAAATAATCTATTTGAAATTTATCCCGCAAACACTAAGAGATTGGCCTTGCGACTTGTTAGTTGTCATTGCGAACGCAAGGCGAACTGGAAATTGCAATCGTTTGAAGTCAAACGGAAGACCAGTCGGAATCATTGGTATGTCACCACATCGCCAGCAATTTTTGATTGAATGGTAAAATTCGGTGCGTGTACATCATTATTCTTTGCGGCAAGAATTGCTCGTTGACTTAACCAAGCACAATTCTGATAATTCTTACTAATGTCATTACTCGAATTTTTAATTACGGTGCGTGAAGTTCCAACAATTTGCATTAAGGCACGATGCCATGCACCATTAGTTTTGCTATAAACCTTGCGGAGTCCGAGACCTTTCCAACGAATGCAAAATTGTCGAAATCAGTTCGTGCGTTCTGGAGTTATTTCGTCAGGAAGGAAAACCCGACTTATTTTTATATATATGTAGATAACATTTATCTATTATTTTTTAGGTTCTAGAAGAAGAAAAACTACAACAAAACGCTTTGGAAACTGGTACGTATCTTCTGGAAGGTCTGGCGGGTCTCAGGGATCGTTACAAATGCGTCGGTGATGTCAGAGGCAAAGGTCTTATGATAGGAGTCGAACTCGTTGATTGTGTAAAACGTCAGGCAAATGAGAATGCAATCAACTCAAATGCTGCAGAATCCTGTAATGGAAATGGCGGAGTGCCGGAATGCAAATCTGAATGTTTGAACGGTCGTAAAAGCCGAACCCCCATGTCTGCTCCACATTTCGTGGATATTTGGGAGCACTGCAAAGACATGGGGCTGCTATTGGGACGAGGAGGCTTGAACGCCAATGTTCGTATGATTCATATAATAGTTGATAATTATATCTCAAACTACTTGTAATTTAATTTTGCCTTAAACCAGACTGCCCGAATTTTTCGATGCGGAACACGAAGGTCCAATTTGACTTTCATTAACTTCTAAACTGTAGTATCAAACAGTCAACTATCAAACTATGTTCAGTAAATTTCCAGTTAATTCCTGATTATAACAAAATGTTATTTTACAATTTTTTTTAAATTTGTAATCTGTCCCTCGGTTTAAAAATGTTTGCCACCTATTTTAGTACAATAATTAGGAAGTATAATAATAATTTCTTCTCCTAAGACATAAAATCTTTTTTTTACTAAAATTATTTATTTTCTTCAGGTATTAAGAATAAAGCCACCAATGTGTATCACAAAAGCTGATGTTGACTTCACAGTTGCAGTTTTGGATAAGGCATTACGGACACATGCTGTGAAAACTAAACGAAGTGCCAATCATTAATTAAATCGTATAATAGAAGAATATAACTATAGTATATAAGGATCGTCTTGTATTTTTGTAACGACATATTTTTATATGTAAATAAAAAATAGAATAAAAAACTTATTTATTTGAAAAAGAGACTTGCAAAACTTCTATATTTAGTGGTTGCTCTGTACGTATCAGAAACATGGACTCCAAGAAAGGACAACAAAAACTACCTGGAGAGTTTTTAAAAGTAGTGTTGGAGATGAATGGAGAAGATAAGATGAACAAATAAAATAACAAACAAAAGAGTGCTGAAGAAGAATAACTTTTCTGACCAATGTTAGTCCAGTCATTATAGCAAGTTTACCTCGGAATTTGAGAATTTCAGCTGTAAGTCTGTAAATACACTCTTAAAGTTGTCTCAAACCTTACATATGGTAGGGTGTACGTACCATATGTAGGCTTTCAGACAACTTTTAGGGTGTATTTACAGAGTATTTACAGGCTTACAGCTGGATATCTCAAATTCCCAGATTCTTACTTAAACGACTGGACTATATTGGACCCATTCTGCAAAAATTGTGATTTTTTCGTCGAAGGTAAAATAGAAGTACTGAAAAGATTAGGATCAAGAAGAATGCAGATGATTGATGACCTACGCAAGACGAGAACATACAGGGAACTGAAAGCCGAAGTACATGACTAGGAAACAAGGAAGCAGAAGTTTGCTAAGAAAAACACATAAAAGTGTAAAAAAGGTGGGAATGAAATGGTAATAGTAATAATATACAAAGAAGGGAAAGATTGATTTGATTTTGTGATGCTCTCATACCTTGGACCTGCCTAGGCAGACAACTATTTATTATTATTATTATAGAAATTGTAAAAATTAATTTATTGCTTAGGGATAGAATAACCATTTGAGTTGTCATCTATAAAAAAACAACGTCATTAAGAGCAACTGCGCGTTTCGTTAGAAAAATTCTTCATTTTATTTATACAAGAATCTACTTTAAATATGTTTTTTAATTTCCCAAGCAAGGGAATTTCTACTGAGCTAAAAAAAAGTGTTATTAAAATTATCAAATAATTGTGAGCGAATTCTACATAATAGATCTGCGAACATAAAGCAAAAATCGGTCAAAATATTATATTTTGATTTTAATAATAAGTATATATGTTTAGATTTTGTACTAAGATTTTTGATGTTTTAAAGTTCATTTATATATTTCAAACTAATTTCCGACTTGATTGGGTTTCAAATTTTTCGAAATATTTCAATATTTTCAAAAAAGTCGATTCAGTAAAATTTATATTATCAACAAAAATTCAATTTGCTGTAAATTTAAATTGCTATATGGAAAGTTCCAGCAATTAGCCTTTAGCCACGATGGCATACACCAATCGCAAAAAATCGAAAATTTTTAAATATCTTTACGTTTCAAAGGTTTCTGAATATTTTAACATACCTTAGAAAAAATGGATGTATGTGTGTGTGTGTGCTGATACAAAAAATTCGTCGACGATTTCGGGAACATCGATCAACCGATTTGAATAATTCAAAAAGCATTCGATTTGTATTGATAAGGAGACATGCTGATAAGTTTTTGGCGAAGTCAAAAATGGTAACTCAGTTTTTAAGAGAATCGAGCGTCCAATTTCAATCATTCAAAAAACATTTTACTTGTATTGATAAGATGAAGAACTGATTAAACTTTTGGGAAGGCAGGTCTAGCGGTTTCGGAGATCTAGTTAAAAAAGAAAAAAAAATCCATTTGGCGGTCAAAAATCGTCATTAGACATAGGGACATCATTCAAAAGGATTGTATTAAGAATTTTAAATTGTGTGTACATCATACGTTGTATGAATTAGACATTAGTAATCAAAAAAATTTTGAACAATATTTTTAAATAGTAACGTTCAAAATACGAAATATTCTTAATAACAATCTTTAACATCTGTTAACACTACTAAGAAATTTATCAATCAACGATCTAATCTGGCAATACAGTTTTCTATTTGTATTTGAATAACATGGCGTACTATGGGTTTTGTAAAATACATTTATGTCAATAAGCTAACATTGTGATGATTAAAATGGTTTAGATATTGTTTTAAAACTTCAAACCTGTTAAAATAATTCCTAAAATGATAATACAAGATCCTGTACAGGTAGAATGTGGTTTTGTGAAAAAATATTTATGATTCATCATCAAAACGTCAAACTAATATATTTGTTTGCACATATATTTTGACATATAACTTAATGTGTAATAATAATCATTATTGCGTGCATAAAAACTATTGTTATAAATATCTTACTATTAAAGCTGAATCCAAAAATATATTTCTCACTAAAAAGCAAATTTTTGTAAGTTCTTAAATTAAAAAAATTAATAAGTTCCTTCTCTCTGCAGGCTGCTATTTGGCGTTGTTTAAATCACTATGCCTATCAGGATGCCACTTTCTTAGCTGAAAGATTACACGCTGAATGTAATTATCTTTAAATTATATTAGCAAAATCTATAAAGTGCCCTAATTAATATTTTGTTTCAGTAATCAGTGATGAAAGTTTGTTTCTGCTAGCGACATGCTATTATCGATCAGGGCTTATTCAACAAGCCTTCTGGTTATTGCAGAAACATCAAAGCAAATCTCCACAATGTCGTTACCTGTTGGCAAAATGCGCCATGGATTTGGAAAAGTAATTATTAGATTGAGATTCGGAAACTATTACAAACTGATTTAATAAAATGTTCAATTACTTATCAATACTATTTTCATTCTAGATTGAGCGAAGCAGAAGGTGCTCTATGTCCATCAGAAAATGTGACAAAATGGAACTTGGATGATGTAGTTAATGATTTTGGTGATCAAGCATGTTTTTCTCTTCAACTATTAGGAAAAATATATGGACAGACAGAACAGTTATCAAAATCATTTGAAGCAAATCGAAAAGCTTTACAATTATGTCCCTTTCTTTGGAATTCTTTTACAGAATTGTGCAATAAAGGTGATAAACCAGATCCGAATCAAATTTTTCAAATAACATCTGATACTGTGTATAATGGAATGAACTATAATATTCATAATGTGACAGATAAAAATGTAGATATAAATGTACAAAGTGCATGTGTAACGCCCATGGATTATTCAACACCAATTATGAACCCAGTAACACCAAATGTAAATGGCCCTCATATTAATAGAATAATTGCGGAAGAGAGTCCGTTTAGTATATGTGGTCAAAATATTAGTTGTATATCTGGAATAACCAATTTACAAGCACTCCCTAAACAATTACAATTTAATATAATGAATTCATCAGGAGTAAGTAGTCCTGCTACTCCAAATTTTGGCTTTTTGCCACTGGAAAGTCCACAATTATCATTTGTCCAAACAACTCCCGTACAATCAGCAGCTCTAACAGAAGCAAATGATCAGAAAAGTAGTAAAAAACAAACCTTAAGCAGCCTAAGAGCACAAATGGGTTTACTAATTAGTCGAAAAGATTCACCTGTAGCAGTCTCAAAGCCTCCTGTATTCAGCCAGAGTGGTAATGTTAGCAACACGACACCACAAACCACAGTTCCTGGATCTAACATACATTCAGCACAAGTTAGGAGGAGCTCTAGACTTTTTACAAATAATTACTCAGTTAAAGAAAATAATAAATCTCCAAATAGAAATAAATTTGCCACCCCAAAATCTCCTAGAAAACCAAAGCAACGTTTAACAAAGACTAATTTAGGTAAAACAAATTACGAAATAACTGAAAAAACAGTAGATAAAGAAAAAGTAGAAACTATAACGTCTGATCAAAAAGTTTTGCTGAATAATAGTATAAACTCTGCACAAACATCAGCGCAGCAACTTCTAGTTTTGCAAAAACAAAGTGTTGATGGACTCATGTTTCTTTTAAGACAGTTAGGTCAAGCTTATTTATGTTTAACCCAATTTCGTTGTCAAAGAGCTGTTGATGTTTTACTTGAAATTCCTCAAAAGCATTTCAATACAGGTTGGGTTTTAACAACATTGGGCATGGCGCATATGGAAATGACTGATTATGAAGCAGCCATCAATATTTCGAACAGGCTCATGAATTAGAACCTTTTAGATTGGAGCGAATGGACATGTACAGCACAGCGCTTTGGCATTTGCAAAAAGAAATTGTGTTATCAGCTCTTGCCCAAGATTTAATGACTCAAGATAAGACTTCGCCTATTTCTTTACTTGTTAGCGGTAATTGTTTTTCCTTGCATAAGGAGCATGATACAGCTATTAAGTTTTTTGAACGAGCTGTACAGGTGGATCCAAAATATGTTTATGCCTATACATTATTAGGGCATGAATTAGTGAACACTGAAGAACTCGATAAAGCTATGAGTTGTTTCAGAAATGCTATACGCTTAAATTCTAGGCATTACAATGCATGGTTTGGAATTGGTACAATATATTCTAAGCAAGAGCGATTCCAATTAGCCGAAATCCATTACAAACGTGCTCTTTTAATTAACAGGCAAAGTTCAGTTCTTATGTGCCACATTGGTGTGGTTCAGCACGCACTTGGCAAAACGGACAAAGCTTTACAAACTCTTAATCAAGCCATAGAGCTGAACCCTAAAAATCCATTAAGCAAATTCCACAGAGGCTCTATATACTTCTCAATTGGCAGAAACCAAGAAGCTTTGAAAGAATTAGAAGAGTTAAAAGAAATGGCTCCTAAAGAATCTTTAGTATATTATTTAATAGGCAAAGTTCACAAAAAAATGGGAAATGTTCATTTAGCTCTTATGCACTTTAGTTGGGCTACTGATTTGGATCCTAAGGGCGCTAACAATCAAATAAAGGAGGCTTTTGATCCAAATGTAAGTGGGACTGCTGAAGACGAAAGTAATACAAGTAACGATGCAAATGTCACACCAGAAGACCAAACAATAGACATGCAACGATTGCGTCATATACAAGTGCGTTTATTTAGTGATGAGCCAGAGCCAGAATTGAGTGATGTTGAGGTCAATTATTGATAAATGTGTTAATCGTGTGAGGTCTAGAATATATATTTCTTAAGCATATTATATCTGTAAGGATTTTTTTTCTGTAGAAAATTGACTCAAAATTAATTTTAAAGAAAACTATTTATTAACAATAATAGTGGTTGGAGAAACTATATAATTTTTAAACATTTATATGTATGGATTTAATATATATGTATATAATTTTTATATCCGTTTTTTTTGTTTTTGTCTATTGTTTATATTGTGAATATGTTTTTTGTAAATGTTAATTGTATAGTTTTAAGACGAATTGTTTTTATATTGTACACAAACTTTCAGATTGATCTTACCAATCAGTTGTGAAAGGAATTGTCTCTACCAAAGAGTCACAAATAAATAAAATGTATAAGCAGACCGACATTTGTGGGCTTTGTAGTTATTAATTTATGTTAATATTATGATAAGCATAATAAAATTAAAGACTACACACATCGCAATTATATAAATAATTTTAAATATTATATTGAAGGCTTGATGCAAAAATAAATTATATAGTAGTGGAAATAATATGTTCAAAAGTATGAATAAAAAAGTGTAATTTGCTGTTTATTTTTTAATGTCTATTGTTGGTCAACCCTGTTGTGGGTTATTTATAAACAATTGTTATCCAACAGAATTAATTTTATCAAATGTACTGCTGTTAAAATAAATAAAAGCATTCTTATGGAATATTTGATAGTACCAACAATATCTACTTGGCACAGAAATTGATACTGTTTTTTAAAATACTTTGTGAACTGCAAATAATAAAGGGAATATTAAGATGTCTTATTTATTATTTGCCAATTTTTTACCCAAAATAAACTAAAGGGATTTTTTAAAATAAATTTCTCTATCCTAAACTAACGATTGTAACTTGCAGTTAGTTAAACAAAAATTAAAAAGTTTTTCCGCGAGTTCGTTAAACATTTTTCATTATTTTTGTGATATCTGAAACCTACGATATAAAAATTTACCGCTTCTCACAAAAATAAAGGATCAGTTCCTTTTCCACAAAAAATCAATCAGATTAAAAAAAGATCTCATACTGAAGAAGTTCCAACAATTTTATATTTAAATTAATTTTATTAACTTCCCGAAGAAGAATAAAATCCGAGTTGCTAATTTTACGTTCTCCTGAAGTTTCAAGTCATTCTGAATCGTTTGAGAAAGAAAATGGAAAAACCATTGGCATTTTCTTTCTAAGGCAATGTACGTGTATTGGCCCAAGAACCCAAATTTGATCTTTTGTCATTTGAAACTCAAAAATTATCGACTAAACAAGTAAGTCCTTGGACTAATGTCGATTAGTTTTTGTAATAATGCATAAAATATAATATGTATAATTATAATCGACTGTTTGCGATTTAAATTATTTCTGATAAGAAAAATATCTAACTGTAATGATTGTGAAAGTTAGGATGTGGTGAGTGAAAAAGTTAGTAAAAAAGTCAATCTAATCTGAAACTGATTACATTTAAATTGTATTGGACATATGTAGGTATAACAAAATATTCGAGGGCATAACAAAGATTATATGAAATATATTATTTGCCACTTTTTATCCCGTATCTTCGAAACGGCCGGGCCTACCTTTGCCGAAAACTATTAAGCAGCACGTTTTCCGAATGAAAATTGAAATTTTCAAAAGAAAAAAATCGATATATAAAAAAAGAATTTCAATTTTTTTTAATAGTTAAATTATTTCAAATATTTTATTATTCGTATTTTATAGACAAAATGTGAGAGCTTATGAATTAAGACGACCATTAATCTAGAAAATAATTATTTATGTTTAATAAAATATATATAAACAAAATCCAAGCTCCTTCTCATAAATAAAGGACCTCATCTCATATTTCATTATATGTATTGAAATTATCTCATACTTATATAAATTATATATAGAATGTAAAGTTAAAATTATTTATTGGAAGAATATAAGTGAGCTTCAGAATTCCTAAAATTAAAAATTTTGAATATTTTAAATTTTTCTTTTCTAATTTTGAAACTTGATTTTTGAATATTTTGAAATCGCTAGACCTGCCTTCCTCAAAAACTAATTATTATCTTCACACTGTCAACACAAGCAAAATGATTTTTGAACAATTGGAATCGGATGATCCGCTCCCTTAAAAATTGCTATTTTTGCATGGCCAAACATACACATTAGACTTGCACCGAATATTCGGTTTCTATTCGGTATTCGGCATATTCGGCACCTTTTTTGATATTCGGCCGAATGCTGAATAGCATCTTACTATTCGGCCGAATACCGAATAGTTAAAATCAAAGGACCCGCCGCCGCCGCCGCTCAGCGAAAGTATTGTGTGTGTTTTATCTTTTATGCGATAAAAAGCTTGGCCATGGATCTGTATATATATTTTGAAGTCTTTAGTTTACATAATATGATATGAAGAAATAAATCCATTATTATATTTTGTATTTATAATAATTTAAGCTTTATCGACTTTGGAGATTATAAATGAATATGTGAAGAACTTTTTACTCAATATTAAAAGGACACGTTATTGTTATATGTTTATGTTATTTTAAAAAAACATTCAACGGTTACACGCATGTGTTGTATATCTATATTCAATATATTTATAAAGCATTATGAAACCCATCAATATACTCAGTCTAAGCATCTCTAAATAAAGAGATATCATAGGCTGTATATCGCAAAAAGACAAATAATATTTTTGGTCAGTTTTTATTTACTTTTTTAAGAAATAATATTGTGTTTATAAAAAAAAACAAATGTTTTTGAATCAAATAGTAATTGGACATACATTTATATATATGTAAAGAATTGCCTTTTGATTTTTTTCCTAATTATGCACATTATTTAAGTATTCGGCCGAATAGTATAAATAGTGTCAAATTTTCCAAATAAGAAGGAGTACCCAAATAGTAATTGCAAGCCAAGAGATAAAAATTCAATATACATATAGTACGTTTGTAATATAACAACTGCAATTAATAAATACATTAACACGAACGAATTTAGGCGTTGCCAAACTTGCCGAATATTCGGAATTCGGTTTCTGGAGCATGTCGAATGTTCGGTATTCGGCATTTTGCCAAATATACTATTCGTTGCAAGCCTAATATCTTGGCATCTTTTAAGGTATGCCAAAATTTTCAAGATCTTTTGAAACGTAAAGATATATAAAAAGTTTCATTTTCGTTTTTTTGCGATTTCTATAACAAACTCTGCGAGAAGTTAATAATCGAGAGATCTATGAATGCAACAAGTTCAAAAAAGTCTGTGAATAAAATCATAACTTTGTCATGAATTAGTATGATGTTTGATCGCAACAAGTGTTGTATTTTCATATTAGGAAAATAAAATTTAATAAAAAATAGATAATATTGTTTCGGAGAAATACCGCATTATGGCAATAATATATTTTGCAACCTTTTTCGCTGAAAATCTAGCTACTTCCAAATTAAAAAAAAAAGATGTACATTATTATTACAACATGTACTATATTGGCCGACCCTGGGGCTAGATAATAATGTTTTCGTAGTGCTTACCACAAGCTTACAACGACAACTAGATAACGATGTAAATAAATAGCTGATGAGTTAATTGAAAGCAAAATACGTGTTCTGTTGAAAACAACAACTAGAAACATAAAAAATATAGTTATTTTCATACCATAATTATGGCGGAAACAGTTGAAACAGGTATGAATATTTATTTTTCATTTATATCATATTTTTATAGATACATATACTATATACTTATATAAGTGCCGGTCATATATGCGATACTTTGAAGATATTAACAAAATAATTCATTTAAATCAGTGATTCCCAAAGTTGAAAATGTGAACCCTCAAGGGTCCATATGACCGCGAAAAAGAATTTGAAGGAACACGAATTGAGAATTAAAAACATAGTAGTGGTCGACCACTACTTATTATCTTTTTATATTATTATTTCATTAATTCTTACAAATATGAGATTAAATCACCTTATGAATTCATCCTAATTGGATACGATACATATATATTTAACATCCCGTAGGGCAAGTTATAGTAATCGCAAAAAAATCGAATATGGAATTCTGAACATTTTGGCATACCTTAGAAAAAATTGATGTATGTGTGTGTGTGTGTGTGTGTGTGTGTGTGTGTATGTGTGTGTGTGCGTGTATGTATGTATGTTCGGATACACATTTTCGTCGACGATTTCGGAAACACGGATCAACCGATTTGAATAATTCAAAAAACATTCGATTCGTATTGATAAGGAGACGTGCTGATCAGTTTTTGGCGAAGGCAGGTCTAGCCGTTCCGAAGATACAGGGCAAAAAGTGCCGAAAACGGTAACTCAGTTTTTAAGAGAATAGAGCGTCCGATTTGAATAATTCAAAAAACATTTTATTTGTATTGACTAAATGAAGAACTGTTCAAATTTTTGGAAAGGCAGGTCCAACGACTTTGGAGATATGGAGGAAAAAGTAAAAAAATGAGCCATTTGGCGGTCAAAAATGAACATTATAGACATATGCACATCAAATTATCAGATATTTTCAGATAATAAGTTGAAATTTAGTTTACATTCCTATCGGTTCCGTACCAATGTTTACGCGTTAGACGGCGACGCGGCGCTTACGCGCTTTGATATTTCGTCTTTATGCAGTTAAAGCAGTACGATTGCTTTGAAAAAAAGTTCAGAATTTCCAAAATATTTCAAAATAAATGATTTGAGAAAGAATGATTTAATATGGTACGAAATTCTATTAAAAGTTTCAAATCATTGATCAACTTTTATTGATTATAATTATTGATTATTTTTAATTACTCGAATTTTGAATTGCGGTACGGAAAGTTCCAGCAATTTGCCTTAAGGCACGATGCCCTAATTGTCTTAAGACAGAATTCCACTTACAGCTAGTTATTGTTTACATTTTATACAATGCTATTTGTACACTTATAAGCATAAGTGCAATTTAGGCCTATAAAATATGAATTGTGCAATTCATAGTATATATTTATAATAATCTAATTGAAAATGCACAAAATTATCTTTATAAAAATGAATCGCAAAATGTGTTGGTAAGCGCGTAACTCAACAACGCCTAGACCAATTTGGCCAATTCTTTTTTTAAAATGTTGGTTGAAGTCCAAGGATGGTTCTTACGGCAAGAAAAAATCGAATAATTACCGGAAAAACCCTAAACAGCCCTTTTCTTTTTCACATACAAACGTTTTCTAGCTAAAACGTAGAATCTATTTGAGCTTTAATTTTTTTATAATGCGTAATAAGGTGAATTAGAGAATTTTTAAAAGTAAACTGACGGACAGGTTAATTGGTAGACATGTAGAACGAGATGACAGATAAATTTGTAGATCGGTAGATTGATAAATAGGTTCATAGGTAAATTAGTAAACAAATGGTTAAGCAGGTAAATTGTTCAACAGGTAACTTATTAAACAGGTTAATTAGTAGACATTTATGACAAGATGACAGGTAAAATAGTGTATTGATAAACAGGTCGATAGGTAAATTGGTAGACAGGTAAATTGATAGACAGGTGAATTGGTAGACAAGTAAATTGGTGAAAAGGTAATTTGTTGAATAGCTCATGGTGTTCAGGTAAATTGAAGGATATGTAAAATGGTAGACAGGACAGATAAACTGGTAGATAGACAATTAACGAGACGGATAAACAGGTTGATAAGTAAATTGGTAGACATGTGAAACGGGTTGATAGGTAAATAGGTAAAATAGGTAAACTGGTGAGTCGGTAAAATAGTAGATTGATTAACAAGTTTATAGGTAAATTTGTAGACAAATTGTTGAATAGGTAAATTATTGAACAGACAGTAGTAACGTTAAACTAAATGTAACAAATACACCTTTGTTCAACTTTTTAATTTAAACTAAATCACGGCAAAGCGTGAAGGGTACAGCTAGTTAATCATAAAATAAGTGAAAATCTGGCGCAAAATTCTTGCTCACCTTACCAGAAAACGTGACAGAAATCCTGTATAAAGAAATACTGACGTCGCGTGCGCCGGGCTTAAGTTAGGTTTTAAACCAATAAGGGTTTGACATCCCTGGTATGAATTCCGTTTCCAAATAACGAAGTTTATACAAAATTCGAAAAAATAAAAAAAAATTAAAAAGAAAAAAAAAGAAAATTAATGAAACCCTTAGCATTTTATTAAACGGTTCACTAATGAATTTAAAATTATATAACTAATTCGAATTGAAATGTTTTATATACAAAATACAAATTACGTATTACATTCAACTTTTGACTCACTAAAAATATATACAAATTTTCGGGTGTATAATAAACTATCAATTTTAAAGTATGTTAAAAAGGAACTGTCTGCGCCAAATATTGAATAAATGATAAAGGATATTTATTATAGAAACGGCATTTTGTATTTTGTAAAAGTAAAATAAGTCAACTAACATAAAACCAGGGCCTTGTACCGCATGGGGTACCGGAGATGTCAAATATTTGCAAATATCTGACATCTCCGGTATGAATTCCGTTGTCAACAAAAACCTCGCAAACCTTTGCATTTTATTCGGCTCATTGTACAATTATACGGGATTTGCAAATAGTTCTATATGAAATCTTTCAAATACATGAAATAATCACAATACCTTTTGAATCTTTCAGTTTTGGGTCCTGTGTCCCCCGAGTCCTTAGGCCGGACACTGACTCACGAACACTTTGCACTTGATTTTAATAAATTTTACACACCACCACCTAATCACTTGGCCGACAAGTTTATTGATGACATAACACTTGGAAATGTCGGATATTTAAACAATATCCCTACAGCAGCAAATACAATCTGACATTTTATGACCAACAGACGTTGAACGCCGTTTGTAGCGACATCAAAAACTACAAAAAACATGGAGGAGGTAGGAGAAACACATTGTTTACAAATGTTTTGAAATGATCCTAGACAATATAATAATGGAAATGATTATGCAATAAATGGTTATTTACAGGTGCTATTGTGGAAAATACTTCTATAGGATTAAATAGAAATTTAGGTTTTATGAAAGAAGTATCCTTAAACACTGGAGTACATGTGGTGGCAGGTACTGGTTACTATGTATCAGCTGTACAAACCCAGAGTACTCTGGAAATGTCTAAGGAAAACATGTATGATCAGATTTTATCTGATTTAACAACTGGCGAATCTGGAGTCAAATGTGGATTTATTGGAGAAGTTGGAAGCTCATGGCCAATTGACGGTTCATAATACTCCTTTGTATATTAATCTTGTTAACACATGTATTTTTTAATTACTATTTCCTTTAGATTTCGAAAAGAGATCAATTGAGGCAACAGCTCTGGCTCAAGAATCTATGCACTGTGCTGTTAGTTTTCATCCGGGTCGAAATCGAGAAGCACCATTTGAAATTATGAGAATTTTTATGGAAGCTGGTGGAAATGCTCATAAAACCATTATGTCGCATTTAGACCGTAATCATAACAAATACATCATAAAACATAATAGAATTAAATATTGACTTTTTATAATTCTACAGGTACTTTACTGAATACAGAAGATCTCTTACAATTTAGCGATTTGGGATGCTATTGCCAGTTTGATTTATTTGGTACAGAGTGTTCATTCTACCAATTAGCACCAATGTGTGATATGCCTTCCGATGCTCAAAGAGTTGACAAAATATTGAAATTGATAGAACATGGGAAGACTGACAAAATACTAATGTCACACGATGTTCATACTAAACATAGACTGGTATGTAAAAATTAAAAACTGAATGTCTAGCTTTATAAATAACCATAAATCTGATATAATAAATACATTCACATGCCATTAATTTGTTCCAGCACTGTGGTTTTAATAAAAATTAAAAATTAAGATAATGTTTATTAATTTAATTGTTTTTTTATTCTAACTCCCATGCTTGAATTTTTTCAGTCACTTTTATCCACAAAACTTAAGTAAGCTGCTTATAAATGATTGCAAGACCATCAGCTTGCTACAATTGACAAAATTTCGCATATTTTCATTTCACCATTAATATTTTTCTACAAAACTTACTTGGTCAAAGCTCATCTTCAATTTTGCTCGTATCTCGAAGCAACGAATTGCTCTTGGCAGCTCTTCTCACTGTTCTTATTACCACTGCTCTTATTTCTTTTTACAGGAAGACTTTGGTGGTCATGGATACAGCCACATCATGAACAATGTTTATCCTAAAATGCTAATTAAAGGAATCAGTCAAGAAATCATAGACCAAATAACTATAACCAATCCCCATACTTGGCTCAAGAAATAAAACACAAGAATTTAAAATTTTCAGATATGCAGCCTGAAATTGTCAGTGTTATCACAGCATATGTATTTAAAATAGTTTTAGCATAATTGGTATAGTAATAGATTTATATAAAAATAGTCAACTCGATAAAATAATTTCATAATGCTGAAACTTTTCGGCGACGGCTACTACCGAATGATGGTCTTGGCTTATACAAATCTTCATTTGTATAACATTGGGTTTGATAAGCAGAAGATCTGGAAATACGACTTTTAGACAGAGTTTTATTTGATAGATCCTCATTAGTATCTTCAGTATTTGCATCTGCAAATAAGAAATGTGTCAATATATACAATTTAAAATTGAATTTTATATAATAAATTATTCGCATACCCGACTTGTTGGATGAACTTGATTTAGAATCAACTACATTATTTGTATTACTTCTTTTATTAGACTTGCGACCATTGCTTTTGGACATATTTACTAAAACAATAAAAAATCCAAAATTAATAAAGTTCTTTTATTTACATAATTAATCATTTAACCTACTTTTACTTGAATCGTCCAGTTTTTGTCTCTTATGTACATTATTATTAACACAATTAGTGACTTCATTATTTTTAGGGGAATCCACTGTGGAAACTTCCATGTTATCTTGGTCATCATCATAATCACTACAATAAGATACTTGAAAGCCACCATTTTGCACGGTTTCACCATCTTTACTATTTGTACTTGGTACAACACCTCGGCCAAATATTATTTCCATAAT
The DNA here is from genome assembly GCF_003426905.1 of Ctenocephalides felis. NCBI lineage: Eukaryota > Metazoa > Arthropoda > Insecta > Siphonaptera > Pulicidae > Ctenocephalides > Ctenocephalides felis. Next base: position 66,584,580 of record NW_020537324.1, read on the forward strand.
CTCTTCTTTGCTTTTTTGTTTCGTTTGTTCCTGACTTTCATCAAATTCATTACTAGAAGTTGCTGACAAGTTATGAGCGATCTCCATTTCATCAGAGTTTGAAGATGTATCAACATCATAAAATA
>NW_020537324.1:66585704-66683439 GCF_003426905.1 Ctenocephalides felis
AGTATGGGGATTCGTTATAGTTATTTGGTCTATGATTTCTTGACTGATTCCTTAATTAGCATTTTAGGATAAACATTGTTCATGATGTGGCTGTATCCATGACCACCGAAGTCTTCCTGCAAAAAGAAATAAGAGCAGTGGTGATAAGAACAGTGAGAAGAGCTGCCAAGAGCAATTCGTTGCTTCGAGATACGAGCAAAATTGAAGATAAGCTTTGAGCAAGTAAGTTTTGTAGAAAAATGTTAATGGTAAAATGAAAATATGAAAAATTTTCGTCAATTATAGCAAGCTGAAGGTCTTACAATCATTTATGAGCAGCTTACTGAGCTCTAAAGTTTTGTGTATAAAAGTGACTGAAAATTCAAGCATGGGAGTTAGAATAAAAAAAACAATTAAATTAATAAACAGTATCTTAATTTTTAATTTTTATTAAAACCACAGTGCTGGAACAAATTAATGGCATGTGAATGTATTTATTATATCGGATTTATGGTTATTTATAAAGCTAGACATTCAGTTTTTAATTTTTACATACCAGTCTGTGTTTAGTATGAACATCGTGTGACATTAGTATTTTGTCAGTCTTCCCGTGTTCTATCAATTTCAATATTTTGTCAACTCTTTGAGCATCAGAAGGCATGTCACACATTGGTGCTAATTGATAGAACGAACACTCCGTACCAAATAAATCAAACTGGCAATAGCATCCCAAATCGCTAAATTGTATGAGATCTTCTGTATTTAGTAAAGTACCTGTAGAATTATAGAAAGTCAATATTTAATTTCATTATGTTTTATGGTGTATTTGTTATGATTACGGTCTAAATGCGACATAATGGTTTTATGAGCATTTCCACCAGCTTCCATAAAAATTCTCATGATTTCAAATGGTGCTTCTCGATTTCGACCTGGATGAAAACTAACAGCACAGTGCATAGATTCTTGAGCCAAAGCTGTTGCCTCAATTGATCTCTTTTCAAAATCTAAAGGAAATAGTAATTAAAAAATACATGTGTTAACAAGATTAATATACAAAGGAGTATTATGAACCGTCAATTGGCCATGAGCTTCCAACTTCTCCAATAAATCCACATTTGACACCAGATTCGCCAGTTGTTAAATCAGATAAAATCTGATCATACATGTTTTCCTTAGACAGTTCCAAAGTACTCTGGGTTTGTACAGCTGATACATAGTAACCAGTACCTGCCACCACATGTACTCCAGTGTTTAAGGATACTTCTTTCATGAATCCTAAATTTCTATTTAATCCTATAGAAGTATTTTCCACAATAGCACCTGTAAATAACCATTCATTGCATAATCATTTCCATTATTATATTGTCTAGGATCATTTCAAAACATTTGTAGACAATGTGTTTCTCCTACCTCCTCCATGTTTTTTGTAGTTTTTGATGTCGCTACAAACGGCGTTCAACGTCTGTTGATCATAAAACGTCAGATTGTATTTGCTGCTGTAGGGATATTGTTTTAAATATCCGACATTTCCAAGTGTTATATCATCAATAAACTTGTCGGCCAAGTGATTAGGTGGTGGTGTGTAAAATTTATTAAAATCAAGTGCAAAGTGTTCGTGAGTCAGTGTCCGGCCTAAGGACTCGGGGGACACAGGACCCAAAACTGAAAGATTCAAAAGGTATTGTGATTATTTTATGTATTTGAAAGATTTCATATAGGACTATTTGCAAATCTCCGTATAATTGTACAATGAGCCAAATGAAATGCAAAGGTTTGCGAGGTTTTGTTGACAACGGAATTCATACCGGAGATGTCAGATATTTGCAAATATTTGACATCTCCGGTACCCCATGCGGTACAAGGCCCTGGTTTTATGTTAGTTGACTTATTTTACTTTTACAAAATACAAAATGCTGTTTCTATAATAAATATCCTTTATCATTTCTTTAATATTTGGCGCAGACAGTTTATAGCACCTTTTTAAATCTTTAAAATTGATAGTTCATTATTATTATTATGCAGCTGAAAAATTGTATATATTTTTTAGTAAGTCAAGTGTTGAATATAATATAATACGCGTAAATTTTATTTTGTATATAAAACATTTCAATCCGAATTATTTATATAATTTTATTAACTTTCCATAGGGCAAGTTATAGTAATCGCAAAAAAATCGAAAATGAAAATTTTTATATATCTTTACGTTTCAAAGGTTTTTGAACATTTTGGCATACCTTAGAAAAAATGGATGTATGTGTGTGTGTATGTGTGTGTGTGTGTGTGTGTGTGTGTTTGTGTATGTGTGTGTATGTATGTGCGGATACAAATTTTCGTCGACGATTTCGGGAACACGAATTAACCGATTTGAATAATTTAAAAAACATTTGATTCGTATTGATAAGGAGACGTGCTGATTAGTTTTAGGTAAAGGTAGTTTAGCCGTTCCGAAGATACGGGGCAAAAAGTGCCGAAAACGGTAACTCAGTTTTTAAGAGAACGGAGCGTCCGATTTAAATAATTCAAAAAACATTTTATTTGTATTGACTAAATGAAGAACAATTCAAAATTTTGGAAAGGCAGATCCAACGACTTTGGAGATATGGTGGAAAAAGTAAAAAAATGAGCCATTTGGCGGTCAAAAATGATCATTATATGCACATCAAATTATCAGATATTTTATAGAGATAGAATTTATACAATAAGTATAAATTTTGTTTACATTCCCATGGGTTCCGTACCAATGTTTACGCGTTAAACGCCGATGCGGCGCTTACGCGCTTTGATATTTCATCTTTATGCAGTGAAAGCAGTACGATTGCTTTGAAAAAACCTTCAGAATTTCCAAAATATGTCAAAATGAAGAAAACATTTTTCTTTTCAAAAAAAATTTGTTTTCAAAAAATGCCTTAATTGCCTTAAGACAGAATTCCACTTACAGCTAGTTTCTTATTGAATTGTTTAATAAAATGCTAAGGTTTGGCAGGGTTTCATTTATTTTATTTTTTTTTTAATTTCTTTTTTTTTCTTTTTATTTTTTTTATTTTTTTCAATTTTATATTTTTTTTATTTTTTTTTGAATTTACATAAACTTCGTTATTTGGAAACGGAATTCATACCAGGGATGTCAAACCCTTATTGGTTTAAAACCTAACTTAAGCCCGGCGACGCGACGCCAGTATTTCTTTATACAGGATTTCTGTCACGTTTTCTGGTAAGGCGAGCAAGAATTTTGCGCCAGATTTACACTTATTTTGTGCATTTTTAACTAGATTATTATAAATATATACTGTGAATTGCACAATTCATATTTTATGGGCCTAAAATGCACTTATGCTTATAAGTGTACAAACAGATAGCATTGTATAAAATGTAAACAATAACTAACTGTAAGTGGAATTCTGTCTTAAGGCAATTAGGGCATCGTGCCAAATTGTTGGAACTTCCCGTACCGCAATTCAAAATTCGAGTAATTAAAAATAATCAATAATAATCAATAAAAGTTGATCAATGATTTGAAACTTTTAATAGACTTTCGAACCATATTAAATCATTCTATCTTAAATCATTTATTTTGAAATATTTTGGAAATTCTGAACTTTAATTCAAAGCAATCGTACTGCTTTAACTGCATAAAGACGAAATATCAAAGGGCGTAAGCGCCGTGTCGCCGTCTAACGCGTAAACATTGGTACGGAACCCATAGGAATGTAAACAAAATTTATACTTATTGTTAAAATATCTATAAAATATCTGATAATTTCTGATATCAAATTAAAATATCTATAAAATATCTGATGTGCATATGTCTAATGTTCATTTTTCACCGCCAAATGGCTCATTTTTTTTACTTTTTCCTTCATATCTCCAAAGTCGTTGGACCTGCCTTTCCAAAAATTTGAATAGTTCTTCATTTAGTCAATACAAATAAAATGTTTTTCGAATTCTCCGTTCTCTTAAAAACTGAGTTACCGTTTTCGGCACTTTTTGCCCCGTATCTTCGGAACGGCTAGACCTGCCTTTGCCAAAAACTAATCAGCACGTCTCCTTATCAATACGCATCGAATGTTTTTTTGAATTATTCAAATCGGTTAATTCGTGTTCCCGAAATCGTCGACGAAAATTTGTATCCGAACATACATACATACACGCACACACACACACATACATCCATTTTTTTTAAGGTATGCCAAAATGTTCAGAAACCTCTGAAACGTAGAGATCTATAGAAATTTTCATTTTCGATTTTTTTTGCGATTACTATAACTTGCCCTACAGGAAGTTAAATATATATGTATCTATATAAATATATATGTATTCATCCAACTAGGATGAATTCATAAGGTGGTTTAATCTCATATTTCTAAGAATTAATGAAATAATAATAATAAAAAGATAATAAGTAGTGGTCGACCACTACTATGTTTTTAATTCTCAATTCGTGTTCCTTCAAATTCTTTTTCGCGGTCATATGGACCCTTGAGGGTTCACATTTTCAACTTTGGGAATCACTGATTTAAATGAATTATTTTGTTAATATCTTCAAAGTATCGCATACATGACCGGCACTTATGTAAGTATATAGTATATGTATCTATAAAAATATGATATAAATGAAAAATAAATATTCATACCTGTTTCAACTGTTTCCGCCATAATTATGGTATGAAAATAACTATATTTTTTATGTTTCTAGTTGTTGTTTTCAACAGAACACGTATTTTGCTTTCAATTAACTCATCAGCTATTTATTTACATCGTTATCTAGTTGTCGTTGTAAGCTTGTGGTAAGCACTACGAAAACATTATTATCTAGCCCCAGGGTCGGCCAATAGTACACGTTGTAATATATTATTGCCATAATGCGGTATTTCTCCGAAACAATATTATCTATTTTGTATTAAATTTTATTTTCTTAATATGAAAATAAAACACTTGTTGCGATCAAACATTATACTAATTCATGGCAAAGTTATTATTTTATTCACAGACTTTTTGAACTTGTTGCATTCATAGATCAGATCTCCCGATTATTAACTTCTCGCAGAGTATGTTATAGTAATCGCAAAATAATCGAAAATTAACATTTTTATTTATCTTTACGTTGCAAAAGATCCTGAAAATTTTAGCATTCCTTAAAAAATGCATGTGTATTCGGCTTGCAGCAAAAAGTATATTTGGCAATATGCCCGAATACCGAACATTCGACATGCTCCAGAAACCGAATTCCGAATATTCGGCAAGTTTGGCAACGCCTAAATTCGTTCGTGTTAATGTATTTATTAATTGCAGTTGTTATATTACAAACGTACTATATGTATATTGAATTTTTATCTCTTGGCTTGCAATTACTATTTGGGTACTCCTTCTTATTTGGAAAATTTGACACTATTTATACTATTCGGCCGAATACTTAAATAATGTGCATAATTAGGAAAAAAATCAAAAGGCAATTCTTTACATATATATAAATGTATGTCCAATTACTATTTGATTCAAAAACATTTGTTTTTTTTTTATAAACACAATATTATTTCTTAAAAAAGTAAATAAAAACTGACCAAAAATATTATTTGTCTTTTTGCGATATACAGCCTATGATATCTCTTTATTTAGAGATGCTTAGACTGAGTATATTGATGGGTTTCATAATGCTTTATAAATATATTGAATATAGATATACAACACATGCGTGTAACCGTTGAATGTTTTTTTAAAATAACATAAACATATAACAATAACGTGTCCTTTTAATATTGAGTAAAAAGTTCTTCACATATTCATTTATAATCTCCAAAGTCGATAAAGCTTAAATTATTATAAATACAAAATATAATAATGGATTTATTTCTTCATATCATATTATGTAAACTAAAGACTTCAAAATATATATACAGATCCATGGCCAAGCTTTTTATCGCATAAAAGATAAAACACACACAATACTTTCGCTGAGCGGCGGCGGCGGCGGGTCCTTTGATTTTAACTATTCGGTATTCGGCCGAATAGTAAGATGCTATTCAGCATTCGGCCGAATATCAAAAAAGGTGCCGAATATGCCGAATACCGAATAGAAACCGAATATTCGGTGCAAGTCTAATGTGTATGTTTGGCCATGCAAAAATAGCAATTTTTAAGGGAGCGGATCATCCGATTCCAATTGTTCAAAAATCATTTTGCTTGTGTTGACAGTGTGAAGATAATAATTAGTTTTTGAGGAAGGCAGGTCTAGCGATTTCAAAATATTCAAAAATCAAGTTTCAAATTAGAAAAGAAAAATTTAAATTATTCTAAAGTATTCAAAATTTTTAATTTTAGGAATTCTGAAGCTCACTTATTTTCACATATTCTTCCAATAAATAATTTTAACTTTACATTCTATATATAATTTATATAAGTATGAGATAATTTCAATACATATAATGAAATATGAGATGAGGTCCTTTATTTATGAGAAGGAGCTTGGATTTTGTTTATATATATTTTATTAAACATAAATAATTATTTTCTAGATTAATGGTCGTCTTAATTCATAAGCTCTCACATTTTGTCTATAAAATACGAATAATAAAATATTTGAAATAATTTAACTATTAAAAAAAATTGAAATACTTTTTTATATATCGATTTTTTTTTTGTTTAATTTGAATTTTTATTCGGGAAACGTGCTACTTAATACTCTTCGGCAGCCGTTTCGAAGATACGGTAAAAAGTGACAAATAATATATTTCATATAATTTTAGTTATACCCTCGAATATTTGTTATACCTACATATGTTCAATACAATTTAAATGTAATCAATTTCAGATTAGATTGGCTTTTTTACTAACTTTTTCACTCACCACATCCTAACTTTCACAATCATTACAGTTAGATATTTTTCTTATCAGAAATAATTTAAATCGCAAACAGTCGATTATAATTATACATATTATATTTTATGCATTATTACAAAAACTAATCGACATTAGTCCAAGGACTTACTTGTTTAGTCGATAATTTTTGAGTTTCAAATGACAAAAGATCAAATTTGGGTTCTTGGGCCAATACACGTACATTGCCTTAGAAAGAAAATGCCAATGGTTTTTCCATTTTCTTTCTCAAACGATTCAGAATGACTTGAAACTTCAGGAGAACGTAAAATTAGCAACTCGGATTTTATTCTTCTTCGGGAAGTTAATAAAATTAATTTAAATATAAAATTGTTGGAACTTCTTCAGTATGAGATCTTTTTTTAATCTGATTGATTTTTTGTGGAAAAGGAACTGATCCTTTATTTTTGTGAGAAGCGGTAAATTTTTATATCGTAGGTTTCAGATATCACAAAAATAATGAAAAATGTTTAACGAACTCGCGGAAAAACTTTTTAATTTTTGTTTAACTAACTGCAAGTTACAATCGTTAGTTTAGGATAGAGAAATTTATTTTAAAAAATCCCTTTAGTTTATTTTGGGTAAAAAATTGGCAAATAATAAATAAGACATCTTAATATTCCCTTTATTATTTGCAGTTCACAAAGTATTTTAAAAAACAGTATCAATTTCTGTGCCAAGTAGATATTGTTGGTACTATCAAATATTCCATAAGAATGCTTTTATTTATTTTAACAGCAGTACATTTGATAAAATTAATTCTGTTGGATAACAATTGTTTATAAATAACCCACAACAGGGTTGACCAACAATAGACATTAAAAAATAAACAGCAAATTACACTTTTTTATTCATACTTTTGAACATATTATTTCCACTACTATATAATTTATTTTTGCATCAAGCCTTCAATATAATATTTAAAATTATTTATATAATTGCGATGTGTGTAGTCTTTAATTTTATTATGCTTATCATAATATTAACATAAATTAATAACTACAAAGCCCACAAATGTCGGTCTGCTTATACATTTTATTTATTTGTGACTCTTTGGTAGAGACAATTCCTTTCACAACTGATTGGTAAGATCAATCTGAAAGTTTGTGTACAATATAAAAACAATTCGTCTTAAAACTATACAATTAACATTTACAAAAAACATATTCACAATATAAACAATAGACAAAAACAAAAAAAACGGATATAAAAAATTATATACATATATATTAAATCCATACATATAAATGTTTAAAAATTATATAGTTTCTCCAACCACTATTATTGTTAATAAATAGTTTTCTTTAAAATTAATTTTGAGTCAATTTTCTACAGAAAAAAAATCCTTACAGATATAATATGCTTAAGAAATATATATTCTAGACCTCACACGATTAACACATTTATCAATAATTGACCTCAACATCACTCAATTCTGGCTCTGGCTCATCACTAAATAAACGCACTTGTATATGACGCAATCGTTGCATGTCTATTGTTTGGTCTTCTGGTGTGACATTTGCATCGTTACTTGTATTACTTTCGTCTTCAGCAGTCCCACTTACATTTGGATCAAAAGCCTCCTTTATTTGATTGTTAGCACCCTTAGGATCCAAATCAGTGGCCCAACTAAAGTGCATAAGAGCTAAATGAACATTTCCCATTTTTTTGTGAACTTTGCCTATTAAATAATATACTAAAGATTCTTTAGGAGCCATTTCTTTTAACTCTTCTAATTCTTTCAAAGCTTCTTGGTTTCTGCCAATTGAGAAGTATATAGAGCCTCTGTGGAATTTGCTTAATGGATTTTTAGGGTTCAGCTCTATGGCTTGATTAAGAGTTTGTAAAGCTTTGTCCGTTTTACCAAGTGCGTGCTGAACTACACCAATGTGGCACATAAGAACTGAACTTTGCCTATTAATCAAAAGAGCACGTTTGTAATGGATTTCGGCCAATTGGAATCGCTCTTGCTTAGAATATATTGTACCAATTCCAAACCATGCATTGTAATGCCTAGAATTTAAGCGTATAGCATTTCTGAAACAACTCATAGCTTTATCGAGTTCTTCAGTGTTCACTAATTCATGCCCTAATAATGTATAGGCATAAACATATTTTGGATCCACCTGTACAGCTCGTTCAAAAAACTTAATAGCTGTATCATGCTCCTTATGCAAGGAAAAACAATTACCGCTAACAAGTAAAGAAATAGGCGAAGTCTTATCTTGAGTCATTAAATCTTGGGCAAGAGCTGATAACACAATTTCTTTTTGCAAATGCCAAAGCGCTGTGCTGTACATGTCCATTCGCTCCAATCTAAAAGGTTCTAATTCATGAGCCTGTTCGAAATACTTGATGGCTGCTTCATAATCAGTCATTTCCATATGCGCCATGCCCAATGTTGTTAAAACCCAACCTGTATTGAAATGCTTTTGAGGAATTTCAAGTAAAACATCAACAGCTCTTTGACAACGAAATTGGGTTAAACATAAATAAGCTTGACCTAACTGTCTTAAAAGAAACATGAGTCCATCAACACTTTGTTTTTGCAAAACTAGAAGTTGCTGCGCTGATGTTTGTGCAGAGTTTATACTATTATTCAGCAAAACTTTTTGATCAGACGTTATAGTTTCTACTTTTTCTTTATCTACTGTTTTTTCAGTTATTTCGTAATTTGTTTTACCTAAATTAGTCTTTGTTAAACGTTGCTTTGGTTTTCTAGGAGATTTTGGGGTGGCAAATTTATTTCTATTTGGAGATTTATTATTTTCTTTAACTGAGTAATTATTTGTAAAAAGTCTAGAGCTCCTCCTAACTTGTGCTGAATGTATGTTAGATCCAGGAACTGTGGTTTGTGGTGTCGTGTTGCTAACATTACCACTCTGGCTGAATACAGGAGGCTTTGAGACTGCTACAGGTGAATCTTTTCGACTAATTAGTAAACCCATTTGTGCTCTTAGGCTGCTTAAGGTTTGTTTTTTACTACTTTTCTGATCATTTGCTTCTGTTAGAGCTGCTGATTGTACGGGAGTTGTTTGGACAAATGATAATTGTGGACTTTCCAGTGGCAAAAAGCCAAAATTTGGAGTAGCAGGACTACTTACTCCTGATGAATTCATTATATTAAATTGTAATTGTTTAGGGAGTGCTTGTAAATTGGTTATTCCAGATATACAACTAATATTTTGACCACATATACTAAACGGACTCTCTTCCGCAATTATTCTATTAATATGAGGGCCATTTACATTTGGTGTTACTGGGTTCATAATTGGTGTTGAATAATCCATGGGTGTTACACATGCACTTTGTACATTTATATCTACATTTTTATCTGTCACATTATGAATATTATAGTTCATTCCATTATACACAGTATCAGATGTTATTTGAAAAATTTGATTCGGATCTGGTTTATCACCTTTATTGCACAATTCTGTAAAAGAATTCCAAAGAAAGGGACATAATTGTAAAGCCTTTCGATTTGCTTCAAATGATTTTGTTAACTGTTCTGTTTGTCCATATATTTTTCCTAATAGTTGTAGAGAAAAACATGCTTGATCACCAAAATCATTAACTACATCATCCAAGTTCCATTTTGTCACATTTTCTGATGGACATAGAGCACCTTCTGCTTCGCTCAATCTAGAATAAAAATAGTATTCATAAGTAATTTATTAAATTGGTTTTTAATAGTTTCCGAATCTCAATCTAATAATTACTTTTCCAAATCCATGGCGCATTTTGCCAACAGGTAACGACATTGTGGAGATTTGCTTTGATGTTTCTGCAATAACCAGAAGGCTTGTTGAATAAGCCCTGATCGATAATAGCATGTCGCTAGCAGAAACAAACTTTCATCACTGATTACTGAAACAAAAAATTAATTAGGGCACCCTGTTAATATAATAAAAAGAATAACTATATTAATTACATTCAGCATGTAATCTTTCAGCTAAGAAAGTGGCATCCTGATAGGCATAGTGATTTAAACAACGCCAAATAGCAGCCTGCAGAGAGAAGGAACTTATTATTTTTTTTAATTTAAGAACTTACAAAAATTTGCTTTTTAGTGAGAAATATATTTTTGGATTCAGCTTTAATAGTAAGATATTTATAACAATAGTTTTTATGCACGCAATAATGATTATTATTACACATTAAGTTATATGTCAAAATATATGTGCAAACAAATATATTAGTTTGACGTTTTGATGATGAATCATAAATATTTTTTCACAAAACCACATTCTACCTGTACAGGATCTTGTATTATCATTTTAGGAATTATTTTAACAGGTTTGAAGTTTTAAAACAATATCTAAAACATTTTAATCATCACAATGTTAGCTTATTGACATAAATGTATTTTACAAAAGCCATAGTACGCCATGTTATTCAAATACAAATAGAAAACTGTATTGCCAGATTAGATCGTTGATTGATAAATTTCTTAGTAGTGTTGACAGATGTTAAAGATTGTTATTAAAAATATTTTGTATTTTGAACGTTAATATTTAAAAATATTGTTCAAAATTTTTTTGATTACTAATGTCAAATTCATACAACGTATGATGTACATACAATTTAAAATTCTTAATACAATCCTTTTGAATGATGTCCCTTTGTCTAATGATGATTTTTGACCGCCAATTAGATTTTTTTTTTTTTACTAGATCTCCGAAACCGCTAGACCTGGCTTCCCAAAAGTTTAATCAGTTCTTCATCTTATCAATACAAGTAAAATGTTTTTTGAATGATTGAAATTGGACGCTCGATTCTCTTAAAAAATGAGTTACCATTTTTTGGCACTTTTTGCCCCGTATCTTCGGAACGGCCAGACCTGACTTCGCCAAAAACTTATTAGCACGTCTCCTTATCAATATAAATCGAATGTTTTTTGAATCATCCAAATCGGTTGATCGATGTTCCCGAAATCGCCGACGAAAATTTGTATCAGCACACACACACACCCACACACATAAATCCATTTTTTCTAAGGTATGCTAAAATATTTAGAAACCTTTGAAACGTAAAGATATTTAAAAATTTTCGATTTTTTTGCGTTTGGTGTATGGCATCGTAGCTAAAGCAAATTGCTGGAACTTTTCATACAGCAATTTAAAATTTGCAAAAATAGTTTTCTTTGCGTTTTTTTAATTTTTTGAAAATATTACAACTTTTGAAAATTTCGAAAAATTTGAAATGTTTGAAAAAATCGTCTATTTGTAAAAAATTGAATTTTTGTTGATAATATAAATTTTATTGAATCGACTTTTTTGAAAATATTGTAATATTTCGAAAAAATTGAAACCCAATCAAGTCGGTCGATCCATAGTGTCGAAAATGATAAAGAAATTTGTTTGAACTATATAAGTGAACTTTAAAACATCAAAAATCTTAGTACAAAACCTAAACATAATGTATAATTATTATTAAAATCAAAATATAATATTTGACCGATTTTTACTTTATGTTCGCAGATCTATTATGTAGAATTCGCTCACAATTATTTGATAATTTTAATAACACTTTTTTTTAGCTCAGTAGAAATTCCCTTGTTTGGGAAATTAAAAAACATATTTAAAGTCGATTCTTGTATAAATAAAATGAAGAATTTTTCTAACGAAACGGGCAGTTGCTTTTAATGACGTTGTTTTTATAGATGGCAACTTAAATAGTTATACTATCCCTAAGCAATAAATTTATTTTTACAATTTCTATAATAATAATAATAAATATTTGTCTGTCCAGGCAGGTCCATGGTATGAGAGCATCACAAAATCAATAATACTCTTCCCTATCTTTTGTATATTAATACTATTACCATTCCATTCCCACGTTTTTTACACTTTTATGGGTTTTTCTTAGAAAATTTCTGCTTTCTTGTTTCCTAGTCCTGTGCTTCGGCTTTCAGTTCCCTGTATTTTTCTTCTTGCGTTGGTCATCAATCATCTGCATTCTTCTTGATACCAGTCCTTCCAGTCCTTCTATTTTACCTTCGACGACGCCTTTACGAAAGCACAATTTTCGCAGAATTGGTCCAATGTAGTCTAGTTATTTAAGCTTATATTAGGTAAGAATCTCGAATTTGAGATACCCAGCTGTAAATCTGTAAATACACCCTAAAAGTTGTCTCAAAACCGAGATATGGTACATACATCCTACCATATGTAGGTTTTGAGACAACTTTTATGGTGTAATTACAGACTTACAGCTGGGTATCTCGAATTCCTAGGTGAACTTACTATAATGACTGGACTAATATTGGTCAGTAAAGTTATTCTTTTTCAGCACTCCTTTGTTTGTAATTTTATTTGTCTATCTTACCTTCTCCATTTGTCTCCAACACCATAATTCAAAACTCTTCAGGTAGTTTTTGTCGGCCTTGGAGTCCATGTTTCTGATCCGTACAGAGCTATGTTCTAGTAACACTTTATTAGCCTCAATTTCTATAATAGTGATGAATGTTTTATTGATGCAATGCCGCGGAGGGTCTATTTTCACCTGGAAACATATTCCTTATCTATAATTTCAAACAAAAACCTATGTCACAGGACTATCAAAAAAATTGCTGATATTTTTTTATGTAATAGGTGCAAATATATATGAAAATAAAAAAAAAAACTATGTCACTACTGCTTAACATCAGCTTGTCCGAGGCAGGTATCAAACCTCCATCCACTGAATATAAAAATTTTGCAAGCCTCTTTTTCGAATAAATAAGTTTTTCATTTAATTTTTTTATTTACGTATAAAAATATGTCGTTACAAAAATACAAGACGATCCTTATATGCTATAGTTTTATTCTTCTATTATACGATTTAATTAATGATTGGCACTTCGTTTAGTTTTCACAGCATGTGCCCGTAATGCCTTATCCAAAACTGCTACTGTGAAGTCAACATCAGCTTTTGTGATGCACATTGGTGGCTTTATTCTTAATACCTGAGAAAAATAAATAGTTTTAATAAAAATAGGTTGTCTGAGGAGATGGAATTATTATTAATAATTGTGTACTTATTGTACTAAAATAGGTGGCAAACATTTTTAAACCGAGGGACAGATTACAAATTTGTAAAAAAAAATGTAAAATAATATTCTGTTACGATCAGGAATTAACTGGAAATTTACTGAACATAGTTTGATAGTTGACTGTTTGATACTACAGTTTAGAAGTTAATGAAAGTCAAATTGGACCTTCGTGTTCCGCATCGAAAAATTCGTGCAGCCTAGTTTAAGGCAAAATTATATTACAAGTAGTTTGAGATATCATTATCAAATATTATATGAATCATACGAACATTAGCGTTCAAGCCTCCTCGTCCCAACAGCAGCCCCATGTCTTTGCAGTGCTCCCAAATATCCACGAAATGTGGAGCAGACATCGGGGTTCGGCTTTTACGACCGTTCAAACATTCAGATTTGCATTCCGGCACTCCACCATTTCCATTACAGGATTCTGCAGCATTTGAGTTGATTGCATTTTCATTTGCCTGGCGTTTTACACAATCAACAAGTTCGACTCCTATCATGAGACCTTTGCCTCTGACATCGCCTACGCATTTGTAACGATTCCTGAGACCCGCCAGACCTTCCAGCAGATACGTACCAGTTTCCAAAGCGTTCTGTTGAAGTTTTTCTTCCTCCAGAACCTAAAAAATAATAAATAAATGTTATCTACATATATATAAAAATAAGTCGCGTTTTCCTTCCTGACGAAATAACTTCAGAACGCACGAACCGATTTCGACAATTTTGCATTCATTGGAAAGGTCTCGGGCTCCGCAAGGTTTATAGCAAAATTAGTGGTGTATGGCATCGTGCCTTAATGCAAATTGCTGGAACTTCACGCACCGTAATTAAAAATTCGAGTAATGACATTAGTAAGAATTATCAGTATTGTGCTTGGTTAAGTCAACGAGCAATTCTTGCCGCAAAGAATAATGATGTACACGCACAGAATTTTACCATTCAATCAAAAATTGCTGGCGATTTGGTGACATACCAATTATTCCGACTGGTCTTCCGTTTGACTTCAAACGATTGCAATTTCCAGTTTGCCTTGCGTTCGAAATGACAACTAACAAGTCGCAAGGCCAATCACTTAGTGTTTGCGGGATAAATTTCAAATAGATTATTTAGAAAATCATTGTTTTTCACATGGGCAGTTATACGTTGCCTGTTCACAAGTTGGAAAATCATCCGCTTTGTTTGTGGTAACGTCAGACCAAAAAACAAAAAATGTGGTTTACTAAAGAGCACTTCAATGAAACGGATAATTTGCGGATTCACTTTCATTTACTTATAGAAGTTCAACTAAAAAATACTTCATTTTTGTAATCGAAATAAATTCATTACTGTTGTGCAATGAAATCAATTTTTTCCTTTTCAAATATAAAACAAAACAAAAAATTTCTTCATCTTTCTCACGAAACCATCTGGTGGCGAAACGGAGTTCGTCGGGTTTGCTAGTTATCTATGAGAGAGCGATATTTAGAAGAAATGTTTCTATTATTTCCAATAACAACTGGTTTCACTGTGAGTTTTCTATCAGAGCATGCTAATATGAGAATTTGTCAACACTACATTGACATGTGGTGTATGATTCAAACATTAAAAATTATTTGTAATTCCTTACATCGAGAACGGCCAGTCCAGTGGCGCACGCCAAGGGATTGCCCCCATACGTATTAAAATGCAAAGCTTGTGTAAGGCACGAAGCTATTTCTTTTGTGGTCACAACTGCTGCTAAAGGAAAACCATTTCCGATACCTTTAGCCATTGTCACGATGTCCGGTTGAACTCCATGCCCTTCGAAACCCCAAAAGTGGGTACCGGTACGACCGAAACCAGTTTGAACCTATTTAAAAATTGAAAAAAAAAAACATTGACTAGTAATTAACTATTTTATTTTAGCAAACATTTATTCACGTACTTCATCTGCAACATACAATCCTCCATTAGCTTTGACTAGTGCATGAGCTCGCTTCAAATATTTTTTAGGATATTGTACGGTTCCACCGACACCTTGTATGGATTCTGCAAAAAATGCAGCAACTCGTCCTCTTGGTAAAGAGTATTTGAAAACTTCTTTTAACTAAAGCAAATTAATTATTATGGCCAATGTACTTAAATATGCAGCAATTACAGCAAAATTGATTACTAATAAGTAAATTATTACCTGCTTATAATAGAGATCACCAGCACGACAATGATCGATGTCGCAATCACATTTTCGGTCTGTTTGCACTGGAGAATCTCTACAATTTGCACCACCCCAAATTCCTTGATAGGGATCTGGATTCATTACCTAGTAAATAATTTTTAAGCACATTTTATATCAAAAATAAATACAATAACAATATTATGATATTTTTATGATACTTTTATAGGTTTAAAACTATGCGTCATCTATTTTTATGAGCAATAAACTAATAAAACACATAAAACCATTCAGTTGCAATTTGGCTTTATTGAATTATTGATTGATTCCACCCAAAAACTGACTTTTTAAAAAAAAATTTTCCTTATTTGAGAGTTAGCTAGTTTCGGCTAACATGAAAAAAGCTTCTCTTATTTGCATAGATTTATTGAGACAAATTTTTTAAGACAATATGCTAGGTGTAAACGAATTTAAGATTATCTCCTATGAGATATCTCGTTTTATTATTTTTGACATTTTATTTAAGATCGTATGGTCATTTTTTTTTTCAATCTTCGAGTGGGATATTCCTCGCTTAATTCTTTTTAATATTTGTTTAGGTGACCTGGTAGTTTTTCGTGGTATTTTTTGCTCTTTTCTTTAATCATTTCATTAATAATTTTTATTTTTAGGTCTTTATGTAAGGTGTCATTTTTAATATACCAGGATGTATTTACAATAAGCTATGATCACAATCTTGTCAGATGTTGAGCGTCATTGCCTCAGAAGTTTATTTTAAGTGTTTGCATTTATATTTATTTGTAATTATTTGTTTTAAAGTAAATGAACTTATTATTACTATTATTATGGCAGTATGTACTAGTAATTTCAATTAATTTCATTGCAATAATCAATTTCATCAATATTTAATCAATCAATCAATCAATTTATTCATATTTGTTCACTTTCGGACTTATAAAATGGACAAAATGGTATAGTACTCTTCTGCCTGACTTATTGGAGGCCAAGAAAAAAAATTGAAACATGATTGGCTTTTATCTTCTACTGTTTTATCTCTTCTACTGAAAAAGTGCTAAAGAATCTATCAATAAAATGAAGAGAATAGGATTTATTGCAAAACTTTTTTTTTCTTACTGAGCCCGGAAAATTTTGGTGACTATGATGTATGAATTGTTCCTTTTGTACTTACGCGTTACATGCTGATATAGAAAATTATTTCCCAAAAATTAGTATCTAAGTGTGTATTACCTTTTACACCATTTTGTCCTTACAATGGGACCCATTCTGCCGCATAACAGAAAAATGTTATGGCAAGGTCATGTTGTGCTCCAACTTCCAACTTCCAACATTATGCTACTGAATCATACTGAATACTTTCAAAATGTTATGTATTTGCTGTGCATGCAGGCGTTTTACACATAAACTGCAACGTCACTCGTATGTTATGAAGCTGTGTCAGAAAGACCCTGTTATCTAACAACGTTTTTTTGACATTTGTGCGGTTTCTATCTGACAACCTGAGAAAAACGCATGACCGCACAGCAACCAGAAAAACGCATGACCGCACAGCAACCACATGGCTTTTGTCAATATTTAGAACAAATTTGTATGGAAACTTCTCTATAATATAGCCTTGCCTTAACATTGGTCTGTTATACGGCAGGATTGGTCCATAAGTACATACTAAAAACGTTTGGAGAATGTTGGTTACTACGATGTATGAAGTGTTTTCTTTGGAGGCACGCGTTACGTGCTGATATAAAAAACTATTTAGTTATGAACTAGTTTTCCAAAAACTAGTATCCCAAAGTGTATTACCTATTATGGCATTTGTCCTTACTATTAGTATAGAGTCCGCCAACTAGCTTTTTTTGAAAAATTCCTTAAAAAATCTACTGAATATTTTGCCAATTTTCTTTTTGTTTGGAAATTCTATTAAAAACCACTAAATATTTTCACTTTTTTTATTTGAAAGTGAAATGTAAAGAGTGCAGAGTACACAGTGGGGTTGCTTAAGTCGTACCCCCTAAAAAAAAAGTTATTTGGCAGGACCCTATACAAAGTTGTGTTGGTTGTATGAATTTCGATGGAAGTGTTAGTATTAAGTAACTTTATATGAAAATACAATATTGAAATGATGTTATTTTCCTACATGGTGTACAGCTTGTGATACTGGAATTGTATACCGCCATGTGCTGTGTGCTGTTATTCCCATGGCTGCAGTGCCCATGCCGTGATAAGCATTCCGGAAGGACAGAATGTCGTGGTGTCCGGTGTGCAGGCGGGCCATCATCATGGCGAGATCAGTCGCCTCCGAGCCGGAATTTACAAAATAAACTACCTAGAAATAGGAAACATATGAAGAATAGAAGGTAAATAATTATTTATTTTGAGAAAATGAAATAACATTAGTTAAAGTCTTGGTCAATGTCATATGAGTATTAATCAGTATTAGTAAAGTTGTAATACAGATATACTCCATATAACACTAAAGTTACCAGTGTGATAAGAAGACTATAAACTGGACTACTACAAAACACTACCGTGCGAAACAAAGGACTGGTACAAAAAGAGTGTGAAAACATGTTTAAAAAAGATTCAATTTTCTTTTAAAACTGAAAAAAATCGATTTTTGAGATTTTTAAAATTTTTGTTAAGAATTGACCTTTTTGAGAAATTTGATTTTTTTTACTTTGAAATATTTTGGAAACTTTTTTTCAAAGCAATTGCGATACGTTAACTGCTTAAAAACAAAATATCAAAAGCTCATGGGCGCCGCGTCGCAGTATAACGAATAAACATTGGTACGGAACCCATAGCAATGTATACAAAATTTCTTCTTATTATCAAAATATCTATAAAATACGTGATAATTTTATGTGAATATGTATAATGATCATTTTGGTTGCATCTTCGATACCGCTGAACTGCCTTCCCAAAAATTTCCTCAGTTCTTCATTTCGTCAATACAAATAAAATGTTATTTTAAATAATACAAATCGAACGCTCCGTTCTCTCAAAAAATCAATTACTATTTTTGGCACTTTTTGTCTCGTATTTTCGGAACGGTTAGACCTGCCTTTGCCAAAAACTAATTAGCACGTTTTCTTATCAATACGAATCAAATGTTTTTTGAGTTATTCAAATCGGTTACTCGTGTTCTCGCAATCGTTGACGAAAATTTGTATCTGCACAACTCACACACATGCATACATACATGCACACACACATACGCAAGTTATAGTAATCGTCCAAAAATCGAAAATGAAAATTTTTACATGTCTTCACGTGGCAGATGTTTCTGAACATATACCTCCAAAAAAGGATGTATGTATGTATGTATGTATGGATACAATTTTTCGTCGACGTTTTTGGGAGCACCGTTCAACCGATTTGAATTATTCAAAAAGTATTTGATTGCTATTGATAGGCTGATTAGTTTTTAGCAAAAGTTGTTCCAACCGTTATTTTTATAATTATTGTATCAATACATTATTACCTTGAGGTCACCTGGCATTTTATCAGTCAATCTTTGGGCATATTCATGTATTTTTGGGTGCATATAAATATTTGTGGTGTGCCATAGAGAATCCATTTGGTCAGCCAAAGCTGCATTGACTTTTCTAAAAATAAATTTTAATGATTAGGATAAATTATACACACATCCATCTTTATATAAATACTTGTAATTTGCTTATCAAAATATTACTTAAATTTTAAATCAAAATGATATAGTATTAGGGTTGTTTATTTTTGAATTCGGAAATAAATATTATATGACAATAAAAAATCAGTAAATTTTCGAAAGATGAACAGTTTGTGAAAATATTTTTCAAAATAGATAAGAACAACAACCAAAATGAGGCTCTACAATAACTAAGTACAGTACAATAATCGTTAATGTTTTTTCTCCAGATTATAAAATATTTAAATATTTCTAAAGAAGTAAGAGAAGTTAAAAAACATTGGTGTTTTAGTTATCAATTGTTGTTATAAAGTATTAATAAATTAAACATCGTATAGAGTCACAAAATGCTTTTGTACCTGCGATAAAAACTGATATACAAAAATATTACGTTTTCAAGTAGCTTTTATTTACTTACGGATGACAATGACCAACACTGACAGTAACAATTCCACCAAACATATCTAGATATCTTTTTCCTGTATGATCCCATAACCATTGCATTTTTCCTTGATGTATTAATACTGGCTTTTTGTAATACGAAGTGATACATGGCACCAATCGGCCCTGTCTTATATTTTGTACCGCGTCATAGTCAGGGCCCTATTATAAATAATACTTATAAATAAATATTGGTCACAAAATAAAATATTTCATATATTTAAATTTATCATGAAACTATTATACTCTACATTCGATTTAATTATGTATAATGTGTATAGTATAATGATTTACTTTGTACGGCTTTGGTGTAAAATCACATGGTGGAAGTTCAGGATCTGGAGTAGTGGTATATTTTCTTATATGTCGAATTCTTTTAGAATTTTCTGCAAATAAAAGAAGTATTTTTATATATTAAACTACTACTAAAATTCATAACATGTAGTAAAAAAGTGCCAAAAAATGAAGGCATATAATTATTCCAATAATGGGATAGTTACTACTCTACGTCTCTATATAGATGTTATTTTTCCATTTATTTCAATTATCGTCTCCACATCCAATTACACTGTCTAGTTTGATCTGGATATGAAATGAATTAAATTGGTTGAGGACACTATTTAAGGTCATATTTGTTTAGTTCTATTGAACCTGATATTTTGTCTATCGATGACTAAAAATATAGAAGCAATAGGTACTTAAAAATTGCACTATCCTAATCACTATAATACATTTCTAACGTGCACTTTACTAAAGGTTAAAATTAATGATTTTTTAACAGTTTAATATGTAAATTTATGAAACGAGTCTTGAAATAGCCAATAATTACATATGCGCATTTTATTGTTTAATAAAATGAATAAGAATTTGTTTATATTATATCAGGCCATAACTTGTTTTTTAAATATGGACTTTGATGTGACTCAGAATTCAGGTGATTTTGTTTGTTTTTATAGGAAAATTTTGCTTATTTGTTATTTTTTATTCATACGTTTTGTTTAAATATTTAAATATTCATATGTATATTTTACTGTTTTATTTTTTTAATTTATGTAATTTAAATATATTTGGTATTGGTGCTGTATTGATATCAATTTATTATTTATTTGTGAAAGAAAATGTTTGATTTTTGAAAATTGCGCAGCAGAATGTTCTTGAATACAAAACTTCCATCCAAATATTAACAATAAAATATTAGAAGTAAGAATAAATTTTACAATAAAATAAAAAAAATATAGTATCTCTATATTAAGAGCTTCGACAATACTTAGGAGAATGAGATTTATCTCAATGCAGGTCGTTTGTATCTGTTACTGCTCTTAATTGTGAGTTATTATTTTACGTAAGACAAAGCTAGAGGGCCATTACTGCATTTGTATTAGTAGTACTCTTTGGCATCTTCGAAACATAATTTTATCCTAGTAAAAATAATTTTTATTAAAACTTTTACTCATATAGTCCAGTAATTTGGTCGTTTTGTCGGTACAGTACTCCGGGTATTCTGAAAATTGGTAACCTTATAGACTTCAAGGTGCTCTTTACAAATTTCAACTTTGCCACCTCAAATTTTTACGCCAAGTCGCTGCCATATTGAAAAAATGGCGCCAAAAACACTTTTTTTAAAATATTTTCTTTTCTATAATTCTTTCAATAACCGATTTTCTTTTGTAAAATTAATAGTTTGAGAGTACGGGCTCTCACCGTCCTATCGGATCTCCCCATATTTGATTGCTCTTTAAACTTGACCACATCTTCTCTAATAAATAAATATTTTTAATGTTAAATTAAGCGAATAAGGTCTAGAAAAAACCATTCAAATATTTTTCTGTTGTTTTGCTGGTAGCACTTAGAATTAACGTTTTTCACTTGTCAAAAACCAACGTTGCTTCAATACTTTTTTTAGAAATATATGACTAATGTTGTATCACCGAAGGTATCAAAATTAATTTGCTCCAAGCGCTTCGATAAAATGAAAACAAATATGAAATAAATAAAACAAACAAACGATTTTGCACGAAGAAACCCATATTGTGGAATTATTTATGGAGACAAGGGCACGGACTTTGATTTATGTATGCAGCTTGTATGTCGTTTCAGATATTTGCAATTTAAATAAAACTGGTTAAATGGCCTGACGATGGCGATCGGCAAAGAAGCGTTTGGACATGAGGAAATATAATGTTTGTGGATTTAAATTTATAGGGAATTGTAAAAAGTAAGTCGGAGAATTTTATGCATTTTGAATAAATAGTATTTTCTTATTAGATACGCCGTTGGATGTATCTACAATTTCTGATCAATATTATATTCTTTGGGTATCTTCATAGTAGGTCTGCTTATTTTTTTTTATAAGCGGAATGAAGTTAATAAATATAGTAATTCTCATAGTCCTCTTCATAGGCAATTCTTTGAAAATTAATTTAATTGCTTATTATATTATAATTTTTATATTATTTGTGGAAGACTTTATAATACCGAGCATGGCTTCCAAAACGTACAATTTTCTGAATTTTTGAACAAAGATTGACATTATCCATTTTTGAAGATAGTATCCATTTTTTGTGAAATAGCAAAATGTAATAGACTACGAATTCTTACGAAAAATATGAACTTTTCTGAGACTCTACGAGTCTATGAATTAGATCATCATATGCATACTTATATGATGATAGAGTCTCAGTAAAGTTCATATTTATAGTAAAAATTCGTAATCTATTACATTCTTAATTTCACGAAAAATGGATAATATCTTTAAATATGGGCCTATAATGCATCTATTCTGCCTAAAGTTCAAGGAAGCTTTTAATCAACAATTCATTGATAAAATGACATACGAGGTCTGTTCAAAAAGTTTTCGTAATTTTCGTTTTTTCAAAAAAATATTTATTTATTCGTCTACATTAATGTGGTCCCCTTCAAAGTAGTCCCCCCCAGATATAATACACTTATGCCAGCGTTTTTTTCCAATTTTCGAAGCACCCTTGATATTCACTTTTTGATATGTCCTTGAGCACTCTCGGCGATTTTCTTCAATCGAGGAAAACCGCCGTCCTTTCATGGGTCTCTTCAACTTTGGGAATAGGAAAAAGTCACACGGAGCCATATCTGGTGAATTTTTGCACTTTGCAACACTTTATTTCATTTTTTACGCAAAATTTAATACAAATTCTTTGACTTTTTCAATTCTTCCATTGTAAAAATCGCCGAGCTCAGAAAAACACGTCGAACCTTAGCGACTACCACAGACAAAGTAAACAGTGAATATAGCTGAAAATTTCATCATACTTTAGGGGCATGTATACCAACACAATAAAAAAAAAATTTTGACAATCAGACACTCCAGACCCGCGAAATTTAATTATTAGTAATTCCGGGTACTTTTTGAACACACCTCGTACATAGCAATTTTACTTCTTCAGTTTGTCTCTATAGGTGATTCGAATTAAATGTTTAACATGTTTTTTTTTATTATATTGAATTTTTACACCTGCCTTGAAATGGACAATAAGCAAAACTGTAGAAAAAAAAATTTAAAAATGTGTTTTAACTTATTATTATAGAACTTTTCTATTTATTTTTGTACATGGTGTCTAGCAATT
Organism: Ctenocephalides felis; assembly: GCF_003426905.1. Taxonomy (NCBI): domain Eukaryota; kingdom Metazoa; phylum Arthropoda; class Insecta; order Siphonaptera; family Pulicidae; genus Ctenocephalides; species Ctenocephalides felis. Next base: position 66,609,446 of record NW_020537324.1, read on the forward strand.
TTTTATATCGAGAAAATATCTTGTGTAAAACAATTTTGCATTAGTGTCAATGAACTAGTAATGAATATTACCATTTCCGTATATAAATAATTCTACGTAAACACCATTGTTCGCAAATATTTTAAAATGAATTTGAAATTCAGCTAGCCTTGATACATCTTTGAAATTTCTTTTTCTTTTTAATTTTATAAGAATTATGTAATTAGTCTTGTGAATGAATTTGCAATTTTATAACATGTAATAATTTGATAAACTGCGTGACTCCGGAATATCTGATTCGAAACTGGAACAAAAATCATATCATTAACGTTGACGTATTTTAAAGTGATTTGTTTACTGAACTTTGATACCTTTCACTATCATAATTATTACGTCATATAAAAACAAAATTTATATATATATATATATATATGTATATATGTAATATTTTTTAGATGATATGTTGATTAACAAAATACTTCTTATTAGCCATCCATCCTGATAATAAAATAGAAACTAAACTAAAATATATTTCTTAAAATAATTTTATTAAACCCATACATTTCGAGTCCCAATTTGACTCTTCCTCAATGGAACAAAGGACACATGCTAATATGGTACAAACACAAATAAAAACATGATCGATGAAAACATAACTTCACTATCTATCTTCAAGTCAAATTGGGACTCGAAACGAAGATCTATTAAAATTATTTTAAGAAACAAATTTTAGTTTACTTTTTATTTCATTATCTGGATAGAGGCATGTTTAGAAGTATTTTATTTAATCAATATATTTATCAAGTAAAATCTATTCTAACATACTTTTTTCATTAAAACAATAGCTTATACGATACTTTGTATCTTGATTGCTATTATAAAAAATATATTCAGAACCTAAATTTTTTATAGCGACATTTCTTATATTTTATATTATATAATTTCCTACGCCAACAGTTTTAATATTATGTAAGGGCAAGAGGAGTTCATTCACTTTCTTTTATCAATTTAGTGATAAGATACTTTGGCCTTTGTGGTAGTTAAGGGTTCACCATATGTTCGATAACATAATAGTTGGGATTGTCTGTTTTAAACTTTTGTATATTACAAAGTATCAGTGTTAGAGAAATTGTAATAATAAATATAACATATAGAGATAAGCTAACCGAAAAGCAAAATAGTTAAGAAGTACTTTAAGTTCTGATTGCTATTTTATAATTTTTCTAGTATTATTTTATTATTCAGAAATTTTATTTATATTATTTATTAATTTTATTTTTATTATTATTTGCTTATATTTTATATCATATCATATTACGGATATTATTTTCATGTAAATTTTATCTTTTGCACTTTTATTTATTTAAATTTATGTTATTATTTATCAATATTACTTGATTTTAATAATTTAACAACTGTAATACTTATTGAAATTAAAAAAAATCAAGAATATTACAAAAAAATTGAAGGAGGAACAAATGTAAACTGTAAACAATTTAACAAATTTTTATTAAATAGATTTCATATAATAGTGATGATAATTTCCATTTTTCGAAACATTTAGGTATTTTAGCAAATATTAATTCTTAAAATGTCGATGTACCTACTCATTTAATATCCTTTTAGTTAGATAAATTTATTATAATTTTTGTCATACTACTTGTTAAATTACTGTAGAATCTCCATAATTCGACAATATTAAAAACCACAGCGTTTCGGATTAATGGAATATTCGGATTACTGGATTATAGTGAAAAAATAATTATCGGAATTAGAGAAAAAAAATTCAGCTAATTTCGACAAAATTGTCCAGCACTTTGATAACCTTAACTTTAATCTTAGAATTTTCGAAGTTGTATTTTCAAGAAATTACTTTTTTTCATAGTGAATATTATCTCGCCAACCGTCATTTTGCTTTGAAAAAAGAACTTTCTTCCGAGTAAAATATGAAAAAACCTTAGCCTTAACCAATACTTAAGAATTTTCTAAGTTATATTTTTAAAAAATTACTTTGTCTTTCGTAGTTTATATTATTCCGCCAACTGTCATTTTGCTTTGAAAATTCATTCTTTTTCCAAGTAAAATGGGAAATTTCCTTTAAAGAAAAATTGTACGTGAAAATTTTGAAGGATATCATTAATATTGTGCTCATTTTTAGGTAATATTATTAAATATACATATAAGTCCAAATTGATATCGTTTGTGGCTTTCATAAATTGCGCACGTGCTTTTATCATATGGTGTTTATAATTCAATCATTCATAATGTAAACAAACATTTTGTTAACAAATTTATTTTTACGATATTTATTTTGCGACTACTCCATAAAAATAAGTTCTGAATGTTTTGAATAAGGTGACAAAAAATGAATTATTTTTCATATTATTAAAAAGTTAACACAGGACACTATATTTAAAGACATTGTTTTATGGAAAACGAACTATTAAGATAAAATAATGTACTAAAAGTTAAATAATAAATTTGTGTCTTAAGCCACATGATTAACGAATTGTAAATGAAATAAAAAAATTGCTTTATAATTGGTTAATCATGTGACTTGCTATATAAATATATTATTTAACTTTTAGTTCATTATTTTATTTTATTGATTTGTTTTTTTCATTAAACAAGGTCTCTAAAAATTATATGTTATTTTTTTCTCTGGTTTGAATTTTTTTAACGTGCTGAATGATGACGCACATATAGTGTCGAAACGTACATGGTAAACGGTTAATTATTTAATATACATTTCTTGAAAATATTTGTAGAGTATGTCGTAGATACACATTATATTTAGTATAATAATATTTTGATTTCACTTTCTTTAGATTAGTTTACTGTATCAAATATCGTTTTCTGCTAAGAAAATTAAATTAAACACTTTTATCCACTCATTTACCTTATACACAAAAACTCACAATCGATGTATTTTAATATTTAATTTTAATGCATATTATAATATTTACACTTTATATATTTTATTGTCTCTATAAAGTTGTGCTTTTCCTCTTACCTAATATAGTTTTCCTCGACATGATTTTTACATCTGTTCACATGAACTTATTTGAAAGAACTAATAAATCGAATCTGATTTTTGTGCAAAGTTCAATCTATTGTTGTTTATACCAATGTTTACAAATACAATAACTTCTCTTACAATTAGTTTGTTTACAATGCGATCGCACTTGTACACATATAAAATGAGAATGATAGCACATTTGGTCTTTCGAACACTCGTTGTTTACTCTGGTAAAGCAACGCGTATAAATGTGATGATCTAAAACTCTACAAGACGCACATACATACATCCAAATATGATGTAAAGTTGTGTTGAAAAATAAAACATACCACGAGCTTCGGTCGTGATATGATTTAAATGCACTTGGTCACTTTATTAATGATCACCCTGATTCATTGGAGAACGGGTTAATTGATAGGAGGGCCACATTTTATAAAAGTATTAATCTCTAAAACAGTAATTTTAAGTTATGAGTCGATTCTGCAGTAATATAGACTAAAGTTACGTAGCATTTTCATATAAAGTGGTACTAAAAACTGTCAGACGGTTTAGATAGAAAACTTTAAAAAAAGTATCTCTGTGAAGTGGCATAATAATATACGAGTGAAGTTACATTTTATGTGTGAAACGCCTGATTGCACAGGCGAAGCATTTTGAAAGTTTTAGTACTATTTTATACGCAAAACACTACTTAACATAGTCTTGCCATAACATTGTTCTATTTTTAGCCCAGAATCAGTCCCTTAATTTCAAAATTTTTACCCAATAAATTTCATCCTTTTAATTAATTTCATAACTAATTACAAACCACTGAACATAATAATTTACATAATTATAATAATAATTTATACTTAGAGAACATAATAATTTAAACTTAGAGACTGTTTCTGGCGCTAAATGCCTACTATAAATTAAAGAATTTTATTTTACTTTAAAAAAACTATTTTATGAAACACTAGTTTTAGCTGAGACTAGCAAATTGTAGTACTTTTTACTTTTTATAATTATTCAAACTCAATTGTTTTAGATTTTAAATTAAAATTTATATACGACTAAACAATAATTTTAGCACAACTACTGACACTAGTTTTCTATCTATATCTGGTCTATGAAATTAATTGCCTAAATTGCAATTGAATTTATATTGGGGAAACAAGCCAGATAAGAATTTGAATGAAACGACCACAACAATATTGACTATAAACAAAAATTCCAAACAATTTATAACTATGCTTGAGAACATACTATACATTTTTTTTAACCCGACTGTAGTACGTTTTGAGGAAAATTTATATAAAAGACGCAATTGTGATTGATCTTTTTTAATAAAATAATTTACTACTGACACTAGTTGCCTATCTATATCTGGTCTATGAAACTAATTGCCTAAATTGCAATTCAATTTATATTGTGAAAACAAGGCATAATTTAAAGTGAAGACTACAATATTATTGACTACAGACAATTCAAAAAAAAATCCAAACAATTTAAAACTATGCTTATAGAACACATTAGGATTTGAGAACATACTATAAATTTTTTTAACCCGACTATAGTACGTTTTGAGGAAAATTTATATAAAAGACGCAATTGTGAGGAATCTTTTTCGGCTAATTTTAACAATAGGTCGATGAATAAAAGCAATGAACTCAACACAGATATTCTTTATCTTCATAGTATTTTCAAATTTGTTACAATGCAATGAAAAATGTTGCAAAAAATTTACAATTAGTTTCACACATGTTAGAATTTCGGTAAAAATATTTTTTTTAATACTCTCTTCATTTACAAATAACACAAATTTTTCACACTTTGTCATAATTTTATGTTAGTGTTAGTATAATTATATATTCTAACTTAAATATTACATAGTATATTGCATCACCATATCCTCTTACGATAGATTATTTGTTTTTTTGTACTTAATACTAAGATTAGCAAATTGTAGTACTTTTTATAATTTTCTAAGCTTAATTGTTTTAGATTTTAAATTTAATTTTTAGTTTCCACTGAATGAAATCTAGGTCTATAGCCGAAACGTATATATTTCCAAATATATTTTTAAAGACATTTATGTGTTTTCTTATTAATGTTATGCGCAGTTATTAGACTTTAATTTTCATAAATTTTATTATTACTGATATTAATTTTATTTTATAAAATAATTGATAATACTATAAAACAGTCAGTTAATATTTCACGATAAATATGGCACTTGATCTAATCCACATTTGATAAATATATTATAACAAAGATAATTCTCTATGTAAATACGATTAACCTTTATTGACTAGAATGAGAAGATTATAGGATTACTTGTAGGGTCAATGTTTGCAATATCCCTTTGCATTAGCCCATGTCAAGCAAAATTACCATCTATACATTATCCTTCCACTTTCAATATAAGTTCAATATTAATGAATGCCGTTAAATTTTGCATTTATAGAGATTATGAACTCCTCGTTGTTTATTAGATTATGCATTTATTGGGATTATGAACTTCTTGTTATTAGATTATGAATTTCAGTCTTAATTAATAAAAATTACTTGTCTTTTTGTAGAGTATAATTTGATAGTGGATAAATTGAAAACCTAATTTTAAATTTTAGGATATTAGGAAATCATCTTGGAGATGAGTTAAGTATTTTTATTATAAATTTTACTTTTATGACAAGTTTATGGATATGGTAAAGATGGATATTTGTGACAGTTATTCAATAAATTCATGTCGATCGGATTAAAACAAAGGGTTTACCGTATTTTCACACTATTGAGCTTTCAATATTTGAGTGTGAGGGACTCAGACAAAATGTTTCTATTCTATGGGTTAAAACGGTGGGCATTTCCAAATAGCTCGTTTGATCTGTTTGAGCTTGACTGATTATTTCCGAAATTGTGCAGAGTATGAGGGTTATGAAATCGCTGGCTATTACGATTTTCTCTGCTCTTACGAAGTTTCTGTAGTATGAGTAAAAGCTTATTTAACAGGGCTGTACAAGTTTTAAAGAGTAACTATATTTAATTTTTTTGGATTTCATTTGGAACTCTTTTAAATTCCTGTAGTTTAAGTTATAGTAATCGTTTGGCATATTTAGCATAAGGTGAAAATAGGGAAAAAAATTATTGATGTTTGAACAATTACTATACCTTAGAAAAAATGGATGTGATTGTGAATGTGTTTTGTGTGGATACAATTTTTCGTCCACAATTTCGGGAGCACGGATCAAACGATTTAAAATATTCGAAAAACATTTGATTCCTACTGATGAAGAGACGTGATGATTAGTGTTTGGCATAGGTCCAGCAAAAGTGCGAAAAATATAAATTGAGTTTTTAAGAGGACATACCTTGCGATTTGAATGATTCAGAAAACATTCAATTTGTAATGTTGGATAGAAGTGGTGATCAGTTTTTGGTGAAAAATTCAAAATTAGTAATTTTAAAGCGCTTATAAGTAAAACTTCTTTAGGCGCGACTAGGAAGTAAATCAGCAAAAATGCAACGGAAGCGCGTTACGGCACAAATGATTCATCATTGGCTCTTGATTGTGTGCGTAAGATTTTTTGGGTAGGATAAATTTAATTTAATAATGACTAATTCTCTATTCAAAATAAAATTACATAGCGTTATTTTGTCATCACACCATTTCCCTCACGTGTCAATCAAAATTTGTGGAGTTATATTCCACCAACCGCGCCTGTAAGTTTTTCCATATTAATAATTTCGATTATATCGTATTGTTTTGTAGATTATTTGCTATTAACAAAACAAAACCCTCGAATAGTGCCGCATAGCATTGTTTTATCTGTGGTAGCTCATTGCGCGAGACACCGACACTACCGTGGAATCGATCCGACCACCGACCACCGACCGCCGACTGTCTAGGTGGGTATCAGACCTACTACACTACAGACAATAACATGCGGGCAAAGAAGCAGAATCAGAGGAAATCAACAATTCACAAAAAAATTAAGTGTTTGACAAGGAGCGATTTTTGAGAACATTGGCTGTATATTAGCATCTTTCATCTAGAGATTTTAAAACTAGTGGAGCATGGCATAGTGCCTTGAGGCAAATATCTGGAACTTTCCGTATAGTAATTAAACAATCAAGCAATTAAAATTGATCAATGATCAAATATTTTTTTACTTTAATTACTTTGAAATTTTTGAAGATTTGAAATTTTCAATTTTTTTTGAAAAAAATGTATTTTTTAAAAAATGCTGGATTTACCTTCTTTAAAAACCAATAATCTCTTCACATTTTTGATATTTCGTCGACGTTTCCTCAAAACAGCCGCATCCATTTCAAAATTTTGAAAGCCATTGGTGTAACTCAATTAAGACTATCGCTTTGTGCGACAAACAGCCGAGCCATTTCTTTGTAATTAGCTGATAAGTGTCATGAATCATTTTTCCACGTTTTAACCCGCAATTATGAATAGATTTTAAAAATTCAAAAACTGTTTGGAAAGAAATTGCTTTGAAATCATGCTGATTAGTTTTTGATAAAGATCGGTTAATAAACCGTTCATTCGTAATTGAATGTTAATTTTTTTACGGTTTTATTGATATTTTGTATAATGATAGATTTTGTAGTCTAAAATAACATACCTAAATATTATAGGTCTATGATAATTAGTTGAATTATATACATTCATCAAAATATGGAATTGCGTCGCGCGCTTAGGCGATTCTAATCAGAATCTATGCCGAAGCTATGTACGTTCTGTGTTTTGTATGCAGCTACTGATCACAGTTGCCAAAGTTAAATAACATGCTTTATTAGAACCTGAAACAAATGATAACAAGTTAATTTAATTTATAGAATTACATATATTATAAACATGCATCAATTGAAGATTTTAAAGATTATTTTTTATTAAAAGCAAAAATTGTATTTTCGAACTAAATAGTAGAATATTTTAACCTTTTCACATTTAATCTCAATTTGTAAGTTAATAATGTATACGTATCGAAAAATTCATGCAACTTGCTTTCAAGCAAAATGTTACCTACAACTAGTTTAATTTTTCATTATTAGATTATTTCATCAAGTTCAATTAAAGAAAAAATGTTGACGATGTATATTTCTTTACATTGATTTGCATTGATGGGTGCCCTATTGACTGCGTTCATACTCGTGTTCGTAGTAGAAAAAATAAAAATAAACCACGAGAACAACGCGAAAATCTATTTATAGGAAGTAGTGCAAGAACAATTTGTGGTAGGTTTTTCTCTAGGGGATTATAATTTAGAAGCTTTTTGCTTTTCGTTGAAGCAAAATTTTTATCAGAATTAATTTTTCATACATATATTAAATATACTTGATTCTGCTTATATATTCAAAATACCAAATAAAAATATAAATATTATTTCTTGAATTAAGTCGCAATCCTTTGAAATACGGACATGTTAATTTTTTTAACCAAATAGAAATAGCAACTGTCTGAAAAAGAAATAAGAATATAACTTTTTTTTGATATTCTCAATTAAAAAAAAAATAGTTAAAATTGGAATTAGAGAATAGGCGTAGTAGTTCATACTGAAGAAGTCTTTAAAGAACCATCTGTAAACATTTTAAGTAAATCGGTCCAATAGAAGTTTAAAAATCGTTGGTATTGTATCGAAATATTCTGTTTCGAGAAAAATGTGTTAAAAGTTTTGCAGACTAAGGAAAATGAAGTGGAACTGAATTGAAAATAACAAAAAAACACAAAATCGATTTTTTGAAAATTCTAGCCCAGGAAGATATTTTGTCCATGAATGACATAACTTCAATAATGAAACAGAAACTTTTATTCAAAGTTATTTTTTTTAAAAAAAAGTATTTTATTACTTCTTTTCTTTTTTATCTATTGCGTAGTAGTAAAGTTCTGTAATATCCTGGATTTTCAAGTTTTGTAATTTAACGCTATAAATTCGACTGTTTTATTATTAAACTTTACCGATTACGTGATTATACATCGACTAAAATAGAACTGTAGTACGATGTCTATTTATGGGTATCATGTGCAAGTTCGATTTGCACTACTTTTTATGTATTTATGGTATTGAAGTTTGTGTCAATTGAATTTACGCGATAAATTAGATCAATGTAATAAAAATAAAGCATATAATAAACTAAGAATGGTAAAGACGATAATTTTAGATTTTTGATTTGTAGTATTATTTAAAATATTTTTTAAACATTTTATTAATTGAGCTAAATTCCTCAATTTTGGTAGATCATTTATTTATATTAAAGTTTTTGATCACAAATCATAAAATACAATATTTTTTTATTTGAGTTTAACTTGTCATTGACAGTTCAACAATTTAATAAATAAATGCAAATAAATAGAATTGATGATCTATATTTATATCCCTGCGCAAGTGAAAATGATGAGTTTTTCCTTAGGGATTTCTGTAATAGAGTTCAAAGTAGATGCAATTTGTTACTGATGTTATTTTTAATGACTTATATCTTTCTTTTTCATTGAAGTACTTAATTAAGACTTGAAGCAAAATTTATATATACAGTGCAGATAAAACAATTGTACCGTACAACATTAATGCTAGTTTTGTTTAATAGAAATAGAAAATTCTATTAACTTAATATAGCAAAACATAGTCTTTCATGTTTTACAGATAGGTCAATTTACTATTTTTAGGTAATTATTTTTATTGCATTAAAAATAATTGTTTGTAATTTTATTTATTATGTTTGATGATCTAAATCCAATTTGGGTGCTGATATTTAAAAATTTAATTATATTGTAAATAAAAAAAATGTTTATTCGATTTACAAAACAAAAATCATTTCAGTCTATGAAGTCTTTTGATATTGATTTTAAATATTTAAGTGTTAGCTTGGCTTGACTATCAAAAATATCTCATCACAATTTTGAAAAGCTTATGAAAAATGATAGGTTATGCTTATATATTATTATATTATAGAAATCTTAAACATGTAATATTTAATTCACATTCTACTTCCAAAGTTTGATGATTAATACTTGGTCTGCCAATTTTTTAAAGAATTATTGAAAATAATTATTATTTCTAATTCTATTGATAAAATGCTGCCTTATAGTATCGGTATCAACTGATTAATTAATAGCAAATTATTCTAATATTGAACCTATGCTATATCAGAATTTTGGCGCAATAATTTGTCAGAAACGTCACGGTACGGTTTCCGATGGCAAATAAACTTATATTATTAATAGAAATCGAAGTTTTTTTCCAATGTATGATGCTTTGATTTAGCCTTTGGTTGTGACAGGTTTGATATATTGTATGAAATTTTTGTTAATTTGTTTTCTAAGTGCTAAAAACATAACAAATTGTATTTGATGAAAAATATTTTATGTAAGGTCAAAAATCGACTAACATACACACACATATACTTGTTTTAAATTTGGTCTTAATCGATTTAGGATATCTTGAAATGTTCGATTGAACATGAACTTAGAAAATCGGATTTTTTAGCGAAAACATCAACTATGATTTTCGAAAAGTCAACATTTAGCATAAAGAAGCCCTTCGAGGATTATCATATCTGCAAGATACCGTCCCGGTTTTAAAATAAAGTAGTGGTGTATGGCATCGTACCTTAAGGTAAATTGCTGGAACTTCCCGTACTGTAACGAAATGTTCGAAGAATATTATCTATTTTCAATATTATCATAAATACTGTAACTTATGTATCTGTTTTTACCAAAAACTACTCACCACTTTTTCCTAATCATTACAAATTGAATGTTTTTTGAATCGTTGAAATCCTGTTCTCCCAAAAACTCGATTTCTATTTTCTGCACTCTTTGCTCCGTATCACCGAAACGGATGGACCTGTCTTTGCCAATAACTAATCAGCACATCTCCCTATTAATACAAATCGAATGTTTTTGAATCAATCAAATCGGTTGATCCGTGCGCCCAAAAACGTGGACAAAAAAATGCGGACATACAAAACACATACACGCACACACATCAATTTTTCTGAAGTATGCCAAAATGTTTAGAAACTTCTGAAACGTGAATATATGCAATTTTTTTATTTTTGATGTTTTGGCTTATTACTATAACTTACCCTACGGAAAGTTAAAAATAAAGTCATCTAAATAACTTGCAACAATTGTTAATAATTTTTAATCTTTCATAGATGTTTCTCGTATACAAAAAGCAAAAGGTACGCGTACACCTCAAAATGTGTCTTAAAATGCAAAAGGGCCTATAAATCTCGTTTTATCCCTACATATAATATTAATCCAGTTCATAATAAGACACATAAAATAAACATACGCGCGATAATGCACAATTGCGGAGCGAGGCGCCCTAAAAACACGCTTTCAAATAAAAAGCTCGGAAAAGCTCGTAGCGGCATATACCTTCCGCATTCTATTATAGTTTTGTGATATTCGTTACACGTCCCTTTCTGACTGGAAGGATTGCAACTTTGTCTCGTTCCCTTCAGATGTAGGTCATGCGCGTGGAGCTTTCGTGCAAGTTCAAAGCTTCAGCATCTTTACAGAAGCCGAACTTCGGCGTAGTGAGCTTATAAGTTTTGACATAGTTTTGAGGCAAAGTTAGAAATTATTTGCGTTATGCAAAGTATATTATTTTATTTGCGGTTTTGACATGAGAAGGCTTTTAAGGAGATGGTTGTAAATTGGAAGCAATTTAAAAAAAAAACGAATTGATTTTTTATTATTTTTTATGATAAAAATATATACAATATATATGCAGCACGTTAGATGTACTTGAAGCTTGTAACATGTAATTATATTTATATTGGGTATAAATACCAGATTGATTCTGAATTTAATATACATAAAAAAACATAGATATTTGAAGTAGAGCTTCTGCCAGAGCTGAAATTAGTCTAATATTTTTTTTTATTAAATTTATTTAACTAATTCTCGAAGCTTAATTCATATTTTAATATTATTAGCTTAATTATTATTTTAATAATTTATACAATTTTTCTTCTTTTTGGTAAGATATTCCTAATTAGAAATTGAAACCGGGTTAATAATCTGGTCTTCAGGAGTATATTATTAAATTCGAAAATTGTTTTTTAGCAGAAAATGTTTCTGTTTTCAATATATGAATAACAGTTTAAAAAATTAAAATTGACACATATAGCCAAGAGAGATAGCTGTCTATTTAAAAAATATTAATTTTTAAAGTAATTTAGTCTTGATCAATTATTATTTTTTGTTCTATAAAATTGCATAAAAAAATCATCAATAAAATTGAACTGTGAATGATTTCAATTAAAAACTGCTTTTAATCACTCGAAAATTTCAGTTAGATTTTTTATTGGAATTATTTGAGCAAATAGCTTTTTTTAATAAGAACCCGAAACCGAGTAAAATCGATTTTCTGGATAAATGCCATTCGAAAATCGGTTTTCTAATTTGTCGGTTTTAGTATAATTTAATTACTTATATAATATAATTGCTACAATTAATTTTTTGTTCAAAATTAACTTCCCGTAGGGTAAGTTATAGTAATCGCAAAAAATCGAAAATGAAAATTTTTATATAATTTTACGTTTCAACAGTTTTTGAACATTTTGGCATATCTTGGAAAAAATGGAATGGACGCATAGACATACTATGCGTATGTCTGTGTGTGTGTCCGGATACAAATTTTCATCGACGATTTCGGGAAAACCGATCAACCGATCTGAATAATTCAAAAAATATTCAATTAGAATTGATAAGGAGACGTGCTGATTAGTTTTTGGGGCAAAAAGTGCCAAAAACAGTAACTCAGTTTTTAAGAAAACGAAGCGTCCGATTTTAATAATTCAAAGAAGATTTTACTTGTATTGACAAGATGAAGAACTGATTAAATTTTTTAGGAGGCGGTTATGGACCCTAAATAAAAAAAGACATTTTGCGGTCAAAAATGGTTATTGGACATATGTACATCAAATTATCAGATATTTTATAGAGATTTTAATAATGTGTACACATTTTGTGTAATTTTTTTGGGTTCCGTATCAAGGTTTGTAATTACGGTACGGGAACTTCCAGCAATTTGCCTTAAGGCACTATGCCATGCACCCTACTAGTTTTGCCATTTCAAATGAAGAGACCCTATTAAATGCCAATTGGTTTTGAATTATCAGGTTATGAATTAGGAGTATGAGAAATTTTAAAATATGATTGCTACAGTTAATTATATATTTAAGATATAAAGTATTTTTTTTATTAAACTATTTAAAAAAAACAACTAATTGCCAATTGATCTTTTAAGTCTTTTAAATTTTTATTTAACACCTTGATCGCTGATTATCGGACCAGGTCAGTTGATTACAGATACATCAATAATGACATTAAAAATAGTGTTCATCCAGGAATTTTTGCGAAAAAATTCTTTGTCACGTAAAGTTTCCTTGACACATTTTTAACTAAACTATCTTATAAAATCACCTTGGCCCATATAAAAATTTATCTATTATTGTGGCGATTAACGTGTTAAACTAAGATTTTATTGAAAGTCTATATATAATCAAACTATCTCCCACACCTTTGATATTTCTATTCTTCCCGAATGGGTTTTTCTAATAGCCTCTTTTACAAAATTCACCTTAGCCTAGGTTATGGAAGCTCTGTACTGGTTTCGTCTCTTTCAGTTCGAAGCTTAAAACGGTACAATCTTTCCTACTTCTTCCGATTAAATATTTTAGCAGCATAATAAAGAGCTAAATGTTCGGCATCTGGTCTTATTGAATTAACGGCATTAATTCCACAACAAAAGCTTTTATTTAGCACGTGGTCTGGGCTTATATATTTTGGTAATAGTAACACAATACACACACGATATTAATTAACGGCAACTCCAAGGAAATTAATGTGTTTCATTAATACGCTGGTTGAAATAATTTTAATTTATTATAATTGTATAATGAAAAACAATATTTATTATACTTACTTGATCTGAATATTTAATATAACTGCTTCATTACTAAAAGCATATACTTATAATTTATTTAGCACATAATTTATGGCACTTTGTTGATTTGATAATTACTTTATCGTATTAATGTTTAAGGAAAATCATAGATTGATCAATATTCATTTTTGAATATAATAAATATACCTAATTAAGAAATTTGCAAGCTATCATTAATGCAAATAGATCATAGACTTTTTATTAGTGATTACATTGATAAATAGCTTTGACTAGCTCAGAAATGATTTAAAATTATTTTAGAGTTATAAAATATAGATATGTTGTACTTTTCGTAGTATTCTTCATATCATTCTTCTGTGATTTATTTTCTTATCGTTAGTATTAAAACTTTTTTTTTTCAATTTAATTTAATTGATCAAAAAATTTTATTTTCTTTAATCTTTCTCTGAACAAACAATATCAGTTTTATATAAAAATGATTATTTGACCTAAAACTCAGAAAATTTATCTTACAGTCAGGAGGCAAAAATTTTTATCATTTAATTTTTAATTTTAAATAAGTTTTGCGTAATCATAAGCTATACTTTTTAATAAATACGATGCAGTTTAATTATTAGATTGAGCAATAGAACTAAAGATAATAATATAAAGACATATGTATTTTTAAAACTTAATATTATAGTTTGTAGGACATTGTCTCTGAAGGCAAATTGCTGAAACTTTCCGTACCGCAATTAAACATTCAAAGATTAAAAATAATGGACTTGTCTTTTTAAAAATTAATCAGCACGTCTCTCTGTCAATGCGAATCGTATGTTTCTTGAATGAATTTCGAATAATAAGGTATGCCAAAACTTACCCTACGAAATGTTAATAAGCATTAGGTAATTAATAATATTAATTAGTTAATTAATAGTAATTTTTAACATTTTATTCATATATTAATTTTATTATATTATTCATCTAAAAATACTCTTGGATAATAAAAAGACTTTGAGCAATTTTATTGCGAAAACCAAACCAATTGTATCACAACTAATAACATATATTACACAAACAAATATCTGACTATGCTCAGTAAAACTACCTGCTAATTTATCATTGTTAAAATGTTTATCTCAAAATTTTATATTTTTATAAAATTCACATTTTTACAGAGATAACACTGTATATAACCTTGATCTGGCATTTAGTATATTCATGATTATTGGAAAAACTTCTTATATCATTTATCACGTTTGAAATTATTTTTCTAACTTGATTAACTGTTTTATTCTATATTTTTTATTGTTCACATCTTTGCCTGAGTAAACGTTTAGTTGGCTTTTTTTATCCCGACTACGCGTAAGCTTTTAAAGTGGTTATATAAAAATCTGTTGAATCTAACTTGAAATTAACAATACATCTTATAAATAACGTATGTTTGTAACTTATACTGAGATCTTGTAAAGTAAACAACCGTGTATACAACCAAAAAAACTAACTACGAAAGAAAATACTTTGACTATGGGTTTTCAAATATTGCCTTGCAATATAGCGACATCGTAGGAAATAAAATGATGGTTATTTTGTTGTTCAAAATATCTGAACTTTACTTGTTTTTGAGATATCGGTGTTGGACTTTTTCTTCCGCGGACCTTTAAGTCCCTATATCTGTAAAAAATCGAAACTTGAACTTCTCACTATATTTTTAACTTCCCGTAGGGTAAGTTATAGTGATCGCAAAAAAATCAAAAATAATTTTTTTTATATATCTTTACGTTTCAAAGGTCTTTGAATATTCTGGCATACCTTAGAAAAAAATTATGTATGCGTGTATGTGTGTATGTGTGTGTGTGTGTACGGATACAAATTTTCGTCGACGATTTCGGGAACACCGATGAACCGATTTGAATAATTCAAAAAACTTTCGATTCGTATTGATAAAGAGACGTTCTGATTAGTTTTTGGCAAAGGCAGGTCTATCCGTTTCATAGATACGGGGCAAAAAGTGCCAAAAAACGGTAACTCAGTTTTTAAGAGAATGGAGCGTCCGATTTTAATAATTCAAAAAAACATTTTACTTGTATTGACAAGATGAAGAACTGATCAAATTTTCATGAAGGCAGGTCTAGCGGTTTCGGAGATCTTTTAAAAAAAGCAAAAGAAAATGCCATTTGGCGGTAAAAAATGATCATTAGACATATGCACATCAAATTATCAGATATTTTATAGAGGTTTTAACAATAAGTATAAATTTTGTTTACATTCCTATGGATTCCGTACCGATGTTTATCCGTTAGCCGGCGACGCGGCGCTTACGCGCTTCGATATTTCGTCTCTATGCAGTTAAAGCAGTACGATTGCTTTGAAAAAAAGTTCAGAATTTCCAAAATATATCAAATTAAAGAAAACATTTTTTTTTCAAAAAAAAGTAATTTTTTGTCAAATTTATAGTTTCTCAAAAATCTAATATTTTCGAAGTATTTTTTTTTCAAAAATGTTAATCGTTTTTAAAAAAATAATAATGTTTGGTACGGCAAGTTCCAGCAATTTGCCTTAAGGCACGATGTCATGCGCCCCACTAGTTATTTCGAATATTTAGTTCTGGTATGAAAAGTTCCAGCAATTTGCCTTAAGGCACGATGCCAAACACTACTAATTCCTCCCACAATTTAAAAACAATAAAATAAAATGTTACCCCCGTATCAGTGCCTTTTAATACCGAATACGCTGATGTCTTCGATCCGTTCTGGCGTTCTATTCCCTCCATGCCTCTATTCCGCCGCCACATGATGCCGTAGTACCCGCCGCGGCACCACGTTCGGCTCGGTTCAGTCCGCCGGTCGTCGCCGAAGCTCACGCACGGGTTCGCTCTATTTTCCCGATGGGGAAAATTCTAACACCAAACATCATTTTCTTAGCACTTTTATCAATAATTTTGCACAAAAAAGTGAATTGTTACATATGCCGGTAGTAACTGGTCCTCCTGTCCTATTGACTGTTGTTTGTTAAATATAAATATCAATATTTGTTAAAAGTGACATATATAAAGTTGATGTTTACAAGTTGTTATTCAAGTTGTTGGCACATTTTCAAATTGGTATAACGATATTAAGTGAATACATTGTTTTAAGAATTTGGCAGAGGAAGAAGTTGATTAACTTGGTAATAATATTTAGTATTTTTAATTTTGCTTACAATGAATCATACCAATATATAATTTTATGCTTGCTATTTAATATATTTTAATCATTTTCAATATGAGGTGTGCTAGAAGCTTGTGTTTTTTTAAATTAATATATCTCAAGATCCACTGATTTTAATTCTACGAAATAAAGCTTTAACTAATAAATTAAATTGATTACAATTGATTACAATTAATCATACCAATATATCATTTTATTTAATATATTTTAATCATTTTCAATATGAGGTGTACTAGAAGCTTGTGTTTTTTTAAATTAATATATCTCAAGATCCACTGATTTTAATTCTACGATAATAAAGCATTAACTATTAAATTAAATTGAATATATCTTAATCATTTTCAATATTAGGGGATTAGGGCTTGTTGTTTTCTTATTTAAATTAATATATTTTATTCACTATAGAATTTTAACTTTTTAACTATTTCTCTACCAAAACAAGTAAAAATGATTCTACAACTAGTTCATTATTTCAGAACTAATCATTTTCCAGAAAAGGGCGATGTTACAACGACAATAATACCTCTGATGATTTATTATTTATTAATTTTTAATTTAATTTTAAATTGACTTGTTTCTGATTAATTCTCTTTATAAACTAACGCAAAGTCTCAAACTATAATTAATACAAATGAAACATATAATAATAATACAAGTTTTTATCATAAATCATCTTAAACTACAATTATTATCATAATGCACATTAAAGATATAGTACCTCTTATAGCACAGTTTACATGTGCTCACATGTTACAATTTATTTATTTCTTCCAATGTTTATCAATTAAATTTGTATTTGTAATTCTTGTATGTTACAACTAGCCCAAAGGTTTTGTCTCAACTAACCTAAAAAGTGATAAATTTTATTATTTTCAATAAGATATATGAAATTTAAAATTAGTTTTTAATAATAACGCAAACCGATATTTTGAGACAATGTAATTTTACACTTTTGTACACTTTTGTTTACTAGAAGACGGTTTACATATTTCTTAGGAAAAATACTGTTTGATTACCGGTTTTCAACATGTGATTTTTGTATAAACCAAAGCAAAAATGTTGTTACTCATAGTAATTGATATTTGTTTAATTTTTTAGTTTATATCTAAAAAAATTTAAACATTGTTTATCTATATTTACCTATTTAATTTTACAATCCACATATATTCTAAACTATTGTTCAATAGCCTTGGTTTAGATTTTAGATTTATTATTGGTTTAGATTACGTATATATATATATATATATATATATATATATATATATATATATATGTGGGAGTTGTAATGATTATGATAATATATTTAATTAGAAACTCCCAACATAATAAAAAAATATAAATTTATTAACTATAAAAATATTTTCAATATCAAAAATATACATGACATGTCCGATTGTTTTTTACAAAACAAAACCAGCCTGCTTGATATCGCCACACACTCCCTGCCCAGTGTTGATCTCACAGTTTAAAAAAAAAAAATACAGGGAAACACGTTATAAAAATGTGGTGGGAAAGCAGATTATAGCAGACCAGTGTTGTAATACTGGTCAATTACAAATTTCCATGTTTCGTCAGCAGATCCACCGTATGTGGTGATTTGACCTGCCATCAACTCCATATTCTGCATAATGTTCTCGATCTAATGGGTATTAGTTATATCAGAATAACTTAATGTTTAGAATGCATAATTTATGGGTACAGTTTCCATTTCTGCAAGCGTTGCATTCGTATCTGATGAGTTCCGATCAGAGAAAGAAGTTGGCTCTTTATCCAAATCAGGATCATTGGTTTCTTTGACATAAGAGTCCAGAATTGTGGAATCCAATAAATTATGTCAAATTTTGTTTTGACTCGTCGTTGTCACCGATAATGGGAGGTAGCATTATAAGACGATTTGTTGAGTTAACAGAGAAAGAGAGGTTGAATTGCATTCCAATGAAAAGTTCAGGCTCCAAATTATTTTTTCTGTCAGCAATAAACACTGAGGTCTGGGTATACCAAATGAGTAACCTCGGAAGTCTGATCCAGATAGTAAGTGCGTTAACTATGATGGATTGGACTGGACATACCTTATAGGTCGTCACTGAAGACCAGTGATTATGGTGCTGCGTCAAAATCAATTTTTCTTAAATCTTCGAAAAATAAAACTCCTATATCTTCATCTCCATCACGTCGGGGTCACCAATGTGGGAGTTGTAATGATTATGATAATATATTTAATTAGAAACTCCCAACATAATAAAAAAATATAAATTTATTACCTATAAAAATATTTTCAATATCAAAAATATACATGACATGTCCGATTGTTTTTTACAAAACAAAACCAGCCTGCTTGATATCGCCACATATATATATATATATATATATATATATATATGCATGTGAGTACTTAATTCATCGATTTGCTATTTTCCGTGCAAACCCATTAACATATCAATTGAAGCTCGCCATTTACCTTCATTCAGTAAAATTATTTTTCCGTTAGATTTTTCACTTTTTCAATCCAAGAATAATGTTGAATTCAGTATGCAGAAAATGGCATTAATATTCCTTCAGCATTTCTTGCCGGATATTAAATGTGATCCACTTGCAAATCTGTTCGATGAAAATTTTTCTCTGTAAACTTTTGTTATTATCAGAAATGGTTTGTTAAAATTAATTGGTCAAGCATGTTAGTTTTGAATTCTGAAATAAAATTTTTGAAAATTATCTGAATATTTTCATTTAACATCGTAGGCAGCATTGCTGAAGAAACAACATAATTGAATAAAAAAATCGATTAACGTTAACTTTATCATTCAAATCAGCTGATCTGGCCTCTCGAAATTGTCGACGAAAAATTGTATCCGCACATACACCAAAAATATTGATTTTCAACTTTTTGCGGTTACTGTAATTTACCCTATGGCAAGGTAGAGATAGGTATATATTTTTCATCAATTTTACAATAATCTCCTATAAAATATACGAAACATTAATATGATTTTTCTTCAATTTCAATTTTCCAGAATTGATTTCATCTCACCTCCGCAAAGCGCGAGGTCGACAAAATTGTTTAATAATCTCATTACCTCTAATAGCTCATTGTTTTGTAAACAAAACAGTATCATATTTCATAATTATTATCTTATAGCCGGAATGTGAAACCATTTCTGGTGATTTAAAAGTATTATGTTACGCAAGGTGTTTGCTTACGATATTAATGCACCAGGATAGATTAAAATTTTATGAGTAATTAAATTAGGTAAAGATTAGAGAAATGAAAAAATGAAGACAAAAATTTGATTTGTTATAATAAAATAAATTTTACTGCGTTTGGCTTAAAAATTATTTCTCAAACGTAGACAAATATAAATTGTTATAACGACACAACTTGTATAAGATATATTGATAATTAAATAGGGTAAGATGGGGCACAAAGGTCCAATTTAATATTGAGCAATTATTTTATGAAAACCAAACTAATTATATAACAACAAATAACACATATCGAACAAACAACTATCTGACTATGTTCAGTAGAACTCTCAGCTATTTCATCATTGTAGAAATCTTTTTTGCTGTTTTTCAAAAGTTTGTAATCTGGTCTTTTTTACTTCATACACAGGGTAAATTAGGATAGTCATTGGGCAAACACGTCCCATCTTAATTTGATTTTAAAGGGATTTTACAAAATAAAATGAAATTATTCAACGAATGCAAGATATAAACTTTATGGGTGCATTTTTTACAGAGATAACATTATAAACAACTTAGATTTGTTTTTTGTCAGAAATATTTATCAGCGTAGTTGAAATAACTATTTGTTTAATTCATCTCATATAAAATAGCAATTTTTACCCAAATTTACATTTTTATTTGCGATTTTTTATTTTTTATATATTTACCAGGGTGAAGTTACTTTTATAAAGGTTATTCATAAAAAAAAAATTGAACTTAAAATTTTAAATTTCATAAAACAATTAAATTAAGTATATTTAAAAATTATATTGAGGTCTCGTAAACTAAACAACAGTGTCACAACAATGACACTAATAACCAAATAAAATACTTTTGTTATGGATTTTCAAACATTGCCGGTTTTTCCTCTGTAGCGACATCGTAAGAATCAAGTTGATGGCTAGTTACAAAATTTTTTCCTTCTACTTTTAAATATTGTTTGTTTTTTTTTATAATTATTTTTTTATTTGCATAGATTTATTGCTGATCAAAATAATACACATTTTTTAAGACAATATGCTGGGTGTAAATGCATCAAATATTGTTGTTAAATAATTCTTAACTTCACAGGTTTTTGAGATATGATGGTGGACTTTTGTGTTCGCCGATCTTAAAGCTCAACCCTAAAGTTAAAATTTTACAAATGCTGCAAAAATAAATTTGAACAACTCTGATTACAATCATTGTAACAAATCTCATTAAGAAACAGATTTAAATAAAATTAATATTCAAGAAGTGTATTATAACTAATTATTACGATCTTTGTTTGTTTCAGCCGAATCCCAGAATTGGAAACTAGTGCTCAGAAAATACAATGAAGTTAAAACGAGCCGAGGAGCTTTCGGTGAAACTTTCTTGATTGAACCGACTTCTAATACTCTTTGACTTGAGACGAAAATCGAATGCGACTGTGACAGACAATATTAACTCTCTGATGTACCATTATCACCTCCTAGCAACAAAAATACGGTTTCCTTATTTGAAATTCAAATTCTGATGAAACTTGCGTAGGCAGCATTTTGTCAGCGAATGAAAATGAGAAGCTAAAAATTAAGTAAACGGAGTCAATCGTAATCAAAATAAAATTGATTGCAATTAGTAGATATGAAATAGTTGAAATATTAATATTAATATTAAATATAGATTAGTTTTATTTATTTGTTGAAGCGACTATAACAATAGCAATTAACAAATAACTCACCAAAGAGCCTCTTTTAGAATATATGCAGAATTAATGTTCAGGTTATAACAAAAATGAATAAATATTAATTACAAAAATATATTGAATGCGTCAAAAACATCACTACTAACTACTACGTCTATTAAGAAAATTTTAATAATCATTATAATTATCTTATTAAATATCAACGTCATGTACCAAAATAAAATATAAATTTGTGGTAGATTGCATATAAAAATGTCATTAATCAATTATTACATTTTAAAATAGTGAAAAGCTCAATTACCAAAATTTTGCTAGTATTGATGTTGTAAAATTAACTTATTGCTTGGCTTGCAATTTTCAAAATTATCTGGCTTCATTTACTATCTAATCCACGTTAGTCAATTCCTGAAAAATTGTCTCCTAAGTGATTTCCCATAATATCTCCGTGTCAATTTTAAGTATTTATCACCAATATGTGTCTCCCATAAAACTGACATATTTACTCCGCCGATCCGTAGAATTTTTGACTGACATTTCGACAATACACCATAATTTTATACGACATCGGCCTGACAACGATCCACTAAGGAGCCGCAATGTAGCCCCCCATAATTCGGGGCGCCTCAAACTATTATCTCGGGCTTTGTGGGGGCGCTCGGTGTATGAACGCGACTTACAAGAAAACGTCGCCTTCGCACTACCGACATGGGAAATGGAATGAACAGAGTAAGTAAATGCTTTGAGTTAATATTTGTTTTGTATCGCATTTGGTTTACTTAAACAGAATGATATTAATGCTTTAATAATGTGGTTTTGAGGATATGTTGTAGTTGACGATGTGTTATAGAATTATAAGAGTTATAGTTAATTTATAAGAGTGTTATATTTTTATTAGTTTATTAACTTCCTGAAGGAGAAGTTTGGTTTTTCCAAAAATACGATTTGCTAATATATGTTTTCTCAACGTAATGAGACCAAATTGGTAGAAGGTAGGGAAGTTAGAATTCATTTATTAATATATCTTGAGATCCACTGATTATATTTCAACAGGATAAATATGGATGATGCAACTTTCCTCTACCGAATCAAGTAATAACTAGTGGTGCATGGCATCGTGCCTTAAGGCAAATTGCTGGAACTTTCCGTGCCAAAAATTATTTTTTTAAAAAAGATTGAATTTTCTTTTAGAACTCTGAAAAAAATCGATTTATGAGATTTTTAAAACTTTTGATAAAAAAAACTCCTTTTTAAAAATTATGATTTTTTATATACTTTGAAATTTTTAGAAATTTGGAACTTTTTTTTAAAGCAATCGCGATTCGTTAGCTGCGTAGAAACGAAATATCGAAGCGCGTGGTCGCCGTTTTGCAGTATAACGGGTAAGCATTGGTATGGCACCCATGGAAATGTAAACAAAATTTATACTTATTATTCAAATATCTATAAATTATGTGATAATTTGATGTGCATATGTGTAATGATCGTTTTTGACCGCCAAATGGCATTTTTTCACTTTTTTTATTGGGTATCCGAAACCGCTAGACCTGCCTTACAACTAAAACTTAATACTAAACAAAAATTTAATCAGTTCTTTATTACGTCAATACAAATAAAATGTTTTTTGACTTATCCAAATCGGACGTTCCATTCTCTCAAAAACTGTATCTCCGTAACGGCTAGACCTTTGCCAAAACTTAATCAGCATTTCTCCTCATCAATACAAATCGAATACTTTTTGAATTATTCAAATCGGTTGACCCTTGTTTCCGAAATCGTCTATAAAAATTTGTATCCGCACACATACACGCACACACATACACACAAACACATATATCCATTTTATTTAAGGTATGCCAACGGTTTGAAACGTAAAGATATATAAAAATTTTCATTTTCATTTTTTTTGCGATTACTATAACTTACCCTACGGAAAGTTAATAATTTCATAAATATTGTTTATTATTTTATTATATTATTTTATATGTAATTCTTGCATATTTCAACTAGCCTCAAAGTTCTGTTTCAACAAAACACGGGTGCATTTTTTACATTAATCAAGATAACTATCTCAACAAATAAATTTTATTTAATTCTCTATTTTATTTACAACTGTCCAGCTAAGAACATTTAATAAATCACAAAAATTGTTACACGTTATTAATGATTGTTAAACTTGAAACGCGTTGACTGTGGAAATAACAATTTTGTTTACAATTATACATCTAATATTTAAATGAACAAAATTATTAAAAATTAACCGCACTAACCGAAAAATGGTCCCAGTTTCACCAAAGCCTCAGGTTATTCTTAAAAGCACTTGCAAGTTACATTGAATTTTTTTCTTCTAATTTTTCAAAGAAGAACGATAATTATACCACGTGCATTAAATTAGCGAAACAAATATTTAATTGAAATTAAAAGTAGTTCTCTATTGCTATTCTTAAATTAAAGTACTTCTCCAGTACTATTCTTTAGCAGTAGCTAGAAACGTGACGCAACTATAAAAGACTTGGCAACTTGGTAATTGCAGAAAGACCATACAACAATATACGAATCAAATAAAACACTTTCTAGGATTCCTAATTTAGCTAGAAGCAATTAAGGAAACTTTCTAGAAGACGAACTTTAAATTGATGTAATAATTTACATGTGTAATGTACTCTATAATTTAAAGAATTGCTAAAAATTAAGATCGTGCAATATCAACCGTTTCTGATGTCTACTGATAAGTTATAACAAATATTTATTAAATTATTTGTCCTCTATTTGTTATTAAATTGAAGGTCCCTACTTCAAACAAATGTACTGAAATCTGTTAACAGGTTTCATCAAAAGTTTTACAAAAAAAAATCGAATAAAAAATAAAAACCTGAAAAACCTGAGGGATTTTCACAGTACTGTCCAATTATTGAATTTTTGCTTTTAGTCATGTATAGCATCAATTAAAATAGTATTATTTTGACAAAACTGTTAATTGATTTGATATCAAACTTATTAACCGTAGATTTCAAATATGTTATATATTTTGAGCATTTGAACTATTTTATCTACATTTACGTTATTGATCAAAGTTTCATTTACAAAGTATAGTAGGGTCAGGTGCTTCCAGGTAAACAGCTCCTCAATATGTTTTTTATGTTGAATAACAAATTTACGGAAAGAAGTCAATGATCACAGCAAGCTAGGCGTTTAGCTTTTTTAATTTACACATTTCCCTTTACGAAGGCGAATGAAGCCTAATGCTTTCAGAAAAACAACTAACCGTACATAGTTGAATCCAATAGATTTTTTTGTACTTATAGATAACAACATAAAACAACAAACCGACATAAAAATATCGTGAATAAATTAATTATATATCGACACAAGATAAAAAATATAATAACAAAATTGAACTCGTACAGCGAAAGTAACTTTCCGAACAATGTATCACATTTGAATACGAATCACGTGTAGTGTTATCGAAGGCAGAAATCAGAACAAGCCGTGTGGTTGGTGTGTTTTCTGGGACTTTAGGCTGCTTAGGGTGCGTTGTAAAACGAACATAAATATATCCGGACCATAAAATATTACCTGGCCCGCGTATGGAATGCTAAAGTCACCTCAGTCAACTGGATTGCTTTCTAAAGTAACGCAGAACATTGAACCCGGATAATACACACATTCAACCTATTTAGCAGTAATAATAGAAGAAAAATCATTTTTGTGTATCTATTAGTGAATCTCGGTCAGCTCGGTGTCAAACAGTATGATAACGAGATCTCAAGATTTATTTATTTATTTATATATCCTAGCCGTCAGTATAATGATATTATAATAAGACTCAAATCAATATTTTGCAGATTTAATATAATTTAATTAACTATTAACTATTTTATTAATTATTTTTTTATTATTTAATTTATTTACAAATTTATTTATATTTAGTCAAATTTAATTATTTTTAAATATAACTAGATTGTTTGTTGGAAGTAAATGCAAGATTTAGGATAGTAAGAGTTTTGATGTAGATTTTTCTTTGTTATTTTAAAAACCGATAGTAGGTCCATTGGTCCAATTAGACTTTCTGTCTGTTAAATAAACATGTATGATAATACATAACATTAATCAAACAACTATAGAACTATGTTCAGTTTCCAATCCTAATTATAGAAATATAGTTTTTATTATTTTTCTACAGCCAGGGTGCAAACAGATAAACTTGTTTTTAATTCTAAAGAGATTTTCCGAAATATTTAAACAATTTGAATCACAATTTTTATGGATAATTTTTTTACAGAAATAGTATTGTAATAATTATATACCAATATTGATTTGCAGATTTGGACTATTTAATTTGTCTCCTGTAAAAGTGATTTTTTTACACTTCTTCAATTTTCACTTTTTTGTTCACTATTTTTTATTTTTTACATCTTTGTAAGGGTGATGTTGTTCCTTTTTACCCTACCCACCCGTAAGCTTTTATAGAGGTTATATAAAATAATATTGTTGTATCTCACTTAACATCAAAAATACATTTTTTCAAACATGTAAATACCGTAGACTTAAAAACTCTATACACTATATTAAGGTCTCGTAAACTAAACAACAGTGCTCACAACCAAAAAAAACTAAGAACGAAAGAAAATTATGAATTTTCAAACATTTATCTCCGGATTGCAACGTCTTAAGAATCAAGCTAATGGTTGATTATGCATCTTATTCTCTCTACTTTCAAATATTATTGTGTATTAAGATAAATTGTAATTGTGTATTAAGATAAGTGTATGGCATCGTGCCTTAAGATAAATTGCTGGAACTTTCCGTACCCAAAATTAAATTTTTTAAAAAGGATTAATTTTTTTTCAAACTTCAAAAAAATTAGATTTTTGACAAATTTTAAATTAAAAAAAAGACTTTTTTGAAAAAAATAGATATACTCAGACAAAAGACCAGCCTGTGATGCATGAAGGCATTCCCTTTGCTATACAAAAAAAACATACACAGACATATATACACACACACATGCATCCATTCTTTCTAAGGTATGCCAAAATGTTCAGAAACCTTTGAAACGTTAAGATATATAAAAATTTTCATTTTCGATTTTTTTGCGATTACTATGACTTACTCTACGGGAAGTTTAAAAGTTCTCAACTTGTTTTTGTGATATCGGAGGTGGACCTTTTTATTCAATGTCTTTCAAGTCCCACTCTATTCTATATAGTAATATATGTAACTAAGGATATAAGTGAATATTTTGAATAGAGACTTGAATGAATGCCACAAACACCCTCATTTTTATCTCGAGTTATTATCGCCTAATATGTATTCTTACATAGTAATACGCAAATTCATTCTAGAATATCCCATATCCATTGTTATTTTATTTCTATTTTATTTCCAAGAATATACAAAATAAGAAGTATATAGATCCACGATTCAGTGCTTCGATTTCTCGACTCAATTTCTGTCGTTTTGTCAATTTATTTCGAGGGATGAGTTGGGATTTGCAAGCTCAGAAATTGTATGAATAACCAATCATTTTGAAAGTAAGGGGAAATGAAAGAAAGGAGAATTCTGTGTATTTGTAACAGTTTTTTTACTTAATCGATGATGAAATTCTCTTTAGAAAATTTTATCATTAATATACACAGCTTATACTTACTTTTGCTCGTTCTCCTGGCGAGCTTAAACTTTTACAGATAGTCATTTATTTTTTGCCGTTTTTAATAAGTTTACCTATTAGAGTCAAACCAATTAAATATCAATAATAACTTCTAATGGAAAAGTCATTATAGAGGAATGCGTTGTATGTTGTTTAATATGTGTTTTGTAGATGGTTTGGTTCAGATAGTAAAATTACTGAAAGTCACGTTGGACCTTTGTCTTCCGCCCTGCCCTATTTATCTACCCAGTTAATGAAAATCTACAAGTATTTAAAATTTAAGGCTTAAATGGAAATTTTCCGAAAAAAAATTGGCGCAAGATTATTATTTGCGCTATTTTTTTATTGAATATAATTAACATCAACATAATCACATATATAGTTATATCCATATTAGAAATCAGTAAAATAAATGATGGTAAAATTCTTCATTCTGACTGAACATGATCGTTTCGTGATTATTATGTTCATGGAGTATGTACTCCATAAAATACATTACATCCTTGATATATATTATTTAAATATATATGTGCATGTGTAAGTGTATGTTGGTATATAGTTATATAAATGGAGATATTTGTTTCCAATTTATAGCCAGCATATTCAAAATTACGCATTGGATTTTTACCTATGTGTACACAAAACTCCACGATTTAATTTGCTTTTCACGATCAGTCAATAATGCTATGCTGGGTCTATTTCTGATATAGCAAATAGCATCCGTTTTACGACCCATCAAATTTCTGTTTATACATAGAATTTTATTACGATTTTTGGAGTCGCAGTATGTTCTCGAGTTTTATTATGAAACTGTCCTCAGGGAATATCATAACATAACGACTTCTAATGATTGATACATTTCATCGAGAGTAAATATAATACAAATTATTAATCTTGATTGATTTAATTATCGGAAGATGATAGATTAGGGGGGTCACAAAGTCCAATTTGACTTTGAGAAATAATATTGTGAAAAACAAACCAATTATATTACAACATATAACACCTATCAAACAACTATCTGATTATGTTCAGTAAAACTCCAGCTCATTCATTCGTTTTTCAAATATTTGTCACCTGTTTTTTTACCCTGTAGGCGGAGTAAAATGAGACGGTCCGGGGGCAAACAGGTCCAATGTCTTATTTTTAATTTTAAAAGGTTTTTACCAAATTATAGCTTCATTATTCAACTAATGCAAAATGTAATTTCATTGGGTACATTTTTTACGGTGACAACATTGGAAATAATCTTCATCTTGTATTTTGAAATATTTATTACCAGTGTTGGAATAACTATTTATTAAGCCCCGCTCTACCCCATATAATATTGATTCTCTTAAATTAAATGTTACATCTCTCATACGTTTGCATAAAATCTAAGCTTATATTTCTACAGGTATTTATATGCACAAACATTTTTACACCCCGATTTCTGGTTGATTGGAAAAGTGTCTGTTTAATCTTGACTAATGAGAGAGTTTATACTTTAGTTTTCAGAAGGTTTTAATACTATACAAATCTTTACTATTATTTTTTTTTAAATGTTTGTGAAATATAAAAAATCACACTGCCCACATTTTTATTAGTACACAAATAAGGGAGATTGGGTACGGTTGTGCCACTTTTTTTGATCAACCATAATTTTGTTAATTTGCAAGTTAGCTAGGAGTAAAATAAATTAAATAGTAATAGTAAAATTTTTGACACTTCAAAAGTAATTTGTCTACAGATCATGTTAATGTAGGATGTTGACTCAATGCAAAAATGGGAACTTGTTGGAACAATCATACTTCATCTTTATCTCTTTGGATCCTATCTCAGTCAGTAAAGTTTTGTTGTTATTAGGGTTTGTCGGTTTTTAAAAACCGGTTTTTAAAACCGATTTTAAACCGGTTTTTTGACGAAAATTATGGCATTCGAAAACCGGATTTTAGTGGAAAAATTGGTTTTAACTATGGTAGAAATGGATGTTTTGAATCTTGGAATCATATTGGTTCGATAAATCATATCAGTTTGTTATTGTTCCCAGAAAGTTTCTGTATTATTTTTGGCTTAATGTATATATTATTTTAGATTATTATATCAATGTATATATTAATTTAGATTAATGCGACTTCTGGTTGAATGATTGAATTGCTCTACTTAAACTTAAAAAAAAAGAGTTTTAACTCTAGAAGCCACAAATAAAAGAACAAAATTTTCAGATTTGTTATATCACGCTTTAAAAAAGATTAATCCTAGTTCGTTTGCAAGTAAAAGAGTATTTTCTATTTCAGAAAATTTTGTGAGTAAGCAAAAGACACTTCTAAATAACAAATTGATAGACGTCCTCAGCTGTTAGCAATCATATTTCAATAAAGCAAAAATTAATTTAATATTTGAAATTAACAAAAAATCAAAATTTAAAAATTTTAATTAAAAATTTGAAAATTAATTAAAATTGTTCGGAATAGAACAAACTTGGGGTTTTGTTTGATTGTTTTTAGAACTAAAATTGACATTAACAAATATGTATCAATATGTATACATTTTTTATTTAATTAAAACTTAAAACTGTATTATTTTTATTTATTCGAAAGCTTTTCTTTCACTATCATAAAAATATTTATATTCTCATATGTGAAAATGATGCATGTTTAACGAATAATCATTTTCAAAGTTATTTAATCCATATTAACTATTATTTCTTAGTTCTTCTAGATAAAATTAAAATAAATTTATTTACTATTCATAAAATTGAACATTAAATAAATTCAGTCAAAA
Organism: Ctenocephalides felis; assembly: GCF_003426905.1. Lineage (NCBI taxonomy): Eukaryota > Metazoa > Arthropoda > Insecta > Siphonaptera > Pulicidae > Ctenocephalides > Ctenocephalides felis. Next base: position 66,639,840 of record NW_020537324.1, read on the forward strand.
ACTGCTATAAATCACACTAAATTTGCTGATATTTTTTTGTTATTACAGAATATTCGAGCAAAAATTGATTTTTTATATAAAATTCGAAAACCGGCTAAAACCGGTTTTTTGAAATGTCGGCTTTTGTATAGACCCTAGATGTTATGACGACTGTCACTACCGTACTTACTTGACATATGACAGATTTATTTTATATTTTATATGAATATTAAGTTTTATTCGAACAAATATACGTTATCTTTCTCCCTTTGGACCCTATCTCAAAATCAGTATAGTTTAGCTAATATAACGACTGTCATTATCGTACCCTGGCACAACCATACCCGATCTCCGCTACTAATAAATCACATCTAAAAAGATAATAAATTATGTGCTGATAAGAATCCCGAATGTCCGAATGCCCATTCGCGTGGCCGTTGCGAAAATCTCGTTTTCGCGTACTAAGGATGTGTTGATGTTAATTAACGGCTTGCCTTTTTCTGTCATGAATTACCTTTCTGATTACCCGGACTAATGTGCGCGCACGGGCGTGGCGGCCTGGCATTCCGTTTTGCGCTTTATGACGAACCAGAGCCATAGCCATAGCCAGGAGGTTATCATGACACCGCCGTAGTCGTAGTCACTCTTGTTGATTACAGCCGATGGATGAATCCGATTATATACTGGCGCTAAACCTATGTGTGCCCTGATTAACTTGCAGTCGACATTTGTTTTAGACGGAGATCTGATGGATAGTTTTTTCGTTATAGTTCATTACTTGTCATAGCCTTATAATATCTTAAAATTAGTCAAATTCAGAGTAAACATGCTTTGTTATTATATACTTTGAGACTAATTTCATGGCCGATTTTGCCTTAAAATAGACCAATGTTATTGCAAGGCTATGTGAAGTTACAGTTTTCATACTCAATGCTACTATGCCAATAGTAGCTAACACAACAAATGCCATGTATTTGCTGTGCTATCAGGCGCTTCACCCTTAAATTGCAACTCCACTCATATGTTATCAAGCCATATCTCAAAGATTCAGTTATGATAACATCGTTTTTTTGACATTTGGGCGTTTAAGGTTAGGTTTTCCTAATATAATGCTAAAGTATTATAAACCTCACAACGGTGAGCGAATGAATTATAAAAATTTATCGAAGTTTGGAATTCCCGCAATTAAGAAATTCTAATCAGATTCTATGTCTATCATATCTTACGCATACGTAGGTTTCCTGTTTTGTTGGGAGCTACTGATTACAGTTGACGTCCACGTTAAATAAAATACATTTTTAGAGATGATGTAAAATATGTTATACAAATTATATGTGTTTTTGAAAGACATTGGGTGGAAATCATATTGATTATATTTTAGTGAGGGCAAAAATTCTGAACAACAGTTGAATATTTTGCCAAAATAGCTGAATCTCAGTTGTTTTTAAGTTAGTTATATATATACGTATACGAAAGATTATGCAACTAGCCTTAAAGCAGAATCCTACTTACAACTATGTAGTTTCTTATTATATTCAATCGCTTTCTTCAGTCATCTTGAAATTTTGTCATCTTGAAAGTTTTTTAGATAGTTACAATCTAAACAATGTTACTACTTTGTTAATTTATTTCAACTTATTGTATGCAAAGAAATTGATTTTGCGCCGTTTTTATATTTATATTTTCTATCTTTAGGTAATGTAACTTTTGGAGCATTGTCTAAAATCAAATTCATCACACAGATAATTACATCTTTTCATCTTCATCACAAAGCAAATTATAATGTTTTAATTACAATAGGTCGCGTAACTCCTCTTTAGCGACATTTATCAATACAACCATTCTAACGAAGAGCCTCGTTGTATTTAACGTTGATTTAATTAATGTACGTCGTCTGAAGTCCCATTAATAAAATGTCGCGATTACTAGAACATCAGGTGTAGAAATAGAGCTCATTTCAGGCGTAAAAATCATTTCATTAATTGTTAATTATTAATCTCTAATATAATCTAGCGAACGAATATTTCTGACGTTTGAATATTTTTCTGATCTTAATTAAATCTTAAATTACAAAATGTTTTCTTTGGTTCTTCTAGTTTAAGATATAGAGAATATATATTTTATGAAAAAAATGAATAATTCTAATGTAAAACAATAATATAAAAACTAATAATAATAATTACGGCAAGACGGTCAAACATACATCAATCTGATGTGTACCACATGGAACATTATAATTTAAAACTTGATTTGAATAATATATTACATTTACCATATAATTATATTCCAGGCCACATACACTACAAACACCAACTTTAATATCGCGTTCGATCATTTACAATATATCATTAATAATAATACGTTTGTCACTACAAATGTAATATTTTTCTCAGAAATTTTCTGATTCCAATATGATATTGATATTGATATATTCTCGTATTAACATAAAACAAATGGATTAGATTACGATTATATGCAACCAAAGTAGCATGTCGGAGGCATATTACGACGAATGCCGAAATTTCTTGCGCGATTGTCGTGATACATGACATGCGGTGGAGCGATCGAGTCATTTTGCTCCAAATGCAAATTAGACCAAATTCTGATGTCTTACTAAACCAAGTTTTGGATATAAATGAATTTTTAAAGTAAATGATGAGGTTACTAATGCTATTTTAAGACCACGGCACGAATCACAGCAGGAATGTGGATTGTTTCGGTTGTTATCAGATTTATCACAGGGTGCGGCATACAGTGAAGTAATCTCATCAATAATTATATATAAACTTAATTAAAATAAAATAATCAATAGTCAAACAATGAATTTTTAAACTTGTTTTGATGAGAGTTTTGTGTTAAGGCCAATTGATTAGACTCTCCGACATGTGTAAATTAATCGCCTTGTATCTACAAAAATTGAATCTAGCAACTTTTGAAATTATTCCAACCATTAATGAATTTTTAGAATGAAACTATTCTGCGTAAAACTATATTATTACAGAATGTTTAGAAGGCCATAAAATTTACCTTTATACAAAGTTTTACTTTTTCAACAATTAATATCAAACAAACAGCCCTGATCTCTGATCTTTACCATTTAATCGCGAATGAAAATATTTACGTATTTACAATGAATAATTAATTATTTCTATGGTACTGCTTTATCTGTTCTATAAAATTATATAAATTAAATTATATAAATTATTGTGACAGAATCAATTATCAATTTATCTTTTTTTTACTTCATTCATATTTGAATATTTGTACGAAAATTCTAAACGATATCATATTTATGATATCATATATTTAATTATACTCCATACTAGTTCGTCATAACAAAGCAGATTTTTAATTAAATTTTAAAAGCTCCCTCGCATATCGTTCAAACGATAAATTATGTCATGTTTTTGCTTTTATGAGCAAAATTAAAATATGAAATAATGAATATAAATTATTAATATATGTAATTAAAAATATGCCACGGAGTGCTATATCTATTAGAATTTTGTATAAATTTTTAATTTGAAGTAATTTTTGTCACCAGTATATTTTAGTGAACCTAATATTATATTTGCTTCAGAAACTACAAGTAAATTGTGTAGATTATACAATTATCTTTAACAAGCCGTAATTAATAATGATGAATATTATTTCAGGTTCTTGTTAAGCTTATACATAATAATAAATTGAAGTAAATTTATTTTGTAGTATATATAGTTTATAAAATATATAATATAAATTAAGTCATGTGTAAGTATAAGAAGAAATTTAAGGGATTGTGCAGAATTTAAAAATCTATCGAAATAAACTTAAATATAATTTCGAACGATTTGAAAAATCTATGGAATAATATAATAATAAATAATAATTCTTAAGAAATAAAACGTTAAAATTATTTCAACAAAACATTAGAATTATTATATTTTTATAACGATTATATTATATTCAGTATATTAGACCATGAAAAATTCGACAATCTTCGGATATCTAAAAGTAAGTGTTCACGCCAAAATCAGAGCGTGCCATATATTGATATAGAAACAAAAAAAAATCAATCAACAATTATAAAATGAAATCAATCAATACAATACTTTAAACTTTGAAAATATTGTAAACACAAACACAATTTGTAGTTAATTTAAATTAAACACATCATATTACAATTAAAGTGTTTTACAAACCAGTGGTTCTTCGAAAAATCAATCAAACCAAACAAACAGTAAGAAAACATAATTGTCCTTTTTTGCACTTTTTGCCCCGTATCTTCGAAACGAATAGACCTGTCTTTGCCAAATCAATAGGAATCGAATGTTTTTTGAATTATTTAAATTGGTTAATCGGTGTGCCCGAAAACGTGGACGAAAAATAGTATCCATACATACATACACACGCATCCATTTTTCAAATCATGCCAAAATGTACAGAAACCTTCAAAACGTGAAAATATGCAAAAATTTTCAATTTCAATTTATGAACGATTACAAAAACTTACCCTACATTAGTTAATAAATGAATGCGGATTCCTATATATCTTCTATCTATACATCCTGAATCAACAGTCGATCGCAGTGTTTAGTGTAAAAACCGATGGCTGGCAGTTGCAAATTAAAATATATTGTTTGATCCTCGTTGAGCACGCATGCAATATATTCATCGAAAATGCACGTGTTTTATCGTGTTGTTTTGTTTCTTTGTGAGAGCTCGCGAGGAGCTATTGTACGGTTATCGATTTGCAGAGCGCCGCACGCTCGCGGCCCCCACTGCGGGCGCCGAGTGCCCATTGCTAGCTAGCTTTTGGTGCATCGCATGAAAACGAACTAAAAATAACACCCAGTTCGGCAGTGGGTACATATTTCAAACACCACTGTGCGAAATATCGACTCGGGGCCGGTAAACTACTCATTTGTATATGACTGATTGAGAAATATAAACGACAAACATATAGTTTTTGAACCTTTACAATTGCAAGTTGAAATCACAGCTATAATAGTATTTCTATAATTTAATTATTATGCATTAATGACACTTTTTCAGAATTGTGATAAACTACGAAATCGATAAAAACCCGGATATGTTAAGACCCAAGGCAAATTGTAGAATCATCACGAATATATGTACGAAAAATTTTAAACTATGGTCAAGATTTGACCAGGGCTTTTTCAATTTAACCCGGGACCCTTTGGGGTAGGGGATGCAATGGTATAAGAATAAATACCTGTAACTTACAATAATATGGGAGACTAGCAAATGTAATGATAGAAGAAGGTTGTAGAGTGAAGTTCAATATATATCATAATCTAAATAGTGGTTTTATTCACATATCTTATGGTGATGGAATATTTATAATTTACAGTTAACTCAATATGAAATTAATCATAGTGATCCTCACCAAACTATATGTTATTAATATATTAACAACCTAAAAAAAGCTTGGCCATATATGATTTTTTTGCTGTTGAATTACACGAAAAACTCGCGTTGATTGGTTAGTTTTGCGCTATGATTTACCTAATCTGGTTAATTTATGCAAAAGTTTCAAAAAATATAAGGTCTTAAAGCAACACGGTATACTTATAAACCATCACGTAAATTAATATACTGATTTTTTACATCACATTGTCACATGAGATTTGAACATAAACAATAATGTTTATTGAATTATTGGTAAGAAAAATGTACTTTAGAAATTATAATTGACAAAAAGCAACTTATTTATTATTTTTTTCTGAATTTTTTATACTGTTTACGCTAAGACCATAAATGAATGACAAAGGTAGGATATCAAGTAGGATATTAAAAAGTATAGGATAGGACATTATATACATACACACACACATATATATATATATTGAATTTATTCGATTTAAATAAGTAAAAACTTTCACTAGCTGTTCTTTTAAACCATCGAGTTTTTTCGAGTTTGAATACCCAAATGATAGATTGCATTTTACAGATCCGACGTATGCGATTTGATTGGTTTTGCAAGTGGTTGCTTTTCGTTTGAACTCGAATCAATTCTAGTCGTCAAAAATACCGTTGAAGTACAAAATATATGTTGAATCTAAATCGAAATTTCATCTCGAGCACAAGATAATATTTATACGAAATAGGATCGCGCAGTAGAGGTAGAAAAATATTAGATTTTTGGAAATTTTATTATTCGAAGAATTTCGAAGAACCTCTATAAAAGCTCACATCTGGGTGGGGTAAAAAGAAACAACTGAACCATCACCTTGGCAAAGAAATATATATCAAATATAAAAGTAAATTGAGTTAAATAAATCAATTTTACAAGAGATAAATTAAATAAATAGTTATTCGAACTCTGCTGATGAATATTTTTGAAATGCCAGATCAGTATGTTATGTCTGTAAAAATGCTCTCATGTAATTTATATTCGTAAAATGGCTCTAAAAATGAAATTAGACATTGGAACTAAAATTGAAATTAGGCATTAGACATTTGAGTTGAAAGGACCAGTTCACAAATTTTTGTAAAAAAGCAAAAAACACATTTCTATAAACATTTGTTGCTTGCTGATGTACGTTTCCCAGATTTAGACCCAAATATATGAAATTGGCCCAGAATTTTTATTTATAGTTAAAAATATTATTAAATATAATTATACCTAGCCAGAAATATAAACTTAATGTATAAAATATAGTATTGGAAAAAGTATTATACCATTGGCATTATTTTGTAAAAAATTATTTCATGATCATTTTTGATCTTTTACAAACAAAAAATCATCATAAAATTTATATTTTCTTATCTTTAAAATATAGTTATATGCTGTCTTACTAAACCATCAAAAATCTCATAACACAAGGACACTTCGTCATGCTTTTATTCGTTTTGCAGAATCGATATTTGTGAATTGTAGAACAGAAATACAACTATTCGCTGAAATATAAAGTAGATTGCGATTCGATGCATTTCCTGAACATTAATAACAACGAATGTCAATACGTATCTGTAATGTCATCGATTTTGTAACATGAAGGATCATCTGATCTGTTAGAATATTCGAATTCAAGTGTTCAGGAGAACTTGAATGAGAACAGTTTGCGAACTTAGAGAGATACTTGAAATAATTGATGATAGTTGAAATGAAATAATTGTATTAATAAATTACAGTAATAAGAGTAAATTCGGAATTGAAGCAATTGCTATTACATGAAGCTATTTAGCCATTTAAAATAAACTTATTTTCATTAAATTAGAAATTCGGCATGAACCACTTCGAAGTCTATATTATTTGGCTCAGATATTATATTTACTTTTTATATAACTAAAATAAAGTCCTTCAGGCATGACTATGTTATTTTGTACAATAATATTTTTTTTTAAATTTAAAGCATTTTAATATTTTATCAGATATCAACAGCTTTAATCAAAGTTTTAATCGAATTTCTACTTCATTATTAGAACTGTTAATTATAATTGAATATTGCTTTTTGTTTGAATAATCGATGCACATAAATTCAATTTAGATATTTGATTAAATAACTTAAACAATCTATGAGATTGGTACTATTATTTACACTAATATTGTAAATATTATTTATGATAATTATATTACTTCATAATACCTACTATACAAGAATAGAATTTTTACTTCAAGTTAAGTTAAAATACGTCATTATTTTATTTTGGTTGGTTTGTATTTTAATTTTAATTGTATAAATTATGAATTTCTTATCTTCCCTATAAAGAAGTTTATATTCTCGATTTGCTAATGTTTTGTTTTGTTTTCTCGTTTTTTGTATTCATACCGAATCGTTTGACACTAAAACTGTAAAAAGAAGGTGTGGGAATATGTATGTGAGCCTAAATATGATCTGTTGTCGATGTTTTCTCAAAAAACGGTTATACCAAATTCAAAATTTTAAAAATTTCGAAATTGATGTAACCGTGCAAATTTCATTTGATGAATCACGTAAGGCCTCGAGTTTTTTTTTGTTTTTTTTTGCGATTATTGGGCCAGCAGATTTTTATAGTTATTATTCAAAGGCAAAATTTCAACGCGGAAAATTATGAGACGATGTTAATGCTGTTTTTTAGTTTAATTACAAAAATAAGGAGATACTCTGTGAATATTCCGTTATGTATTTATACTGATCACCATAAACTTTGATTATTTTTTTATTATTACTATTTATTCATTATAGACAATTAGAAAATTCAAATTTCTATACGCTTATGTGATTCATAAATATGTCATGTAGGGGTCTCCTCCACTGAGAAAATGCCCCTATAGATAAAAAGCTATGTTAGTAAAATGAACCTAGCCATTTTTGAGCAATCAGCTTGGAGAAGGTTCTTTGATTAATAGTATTGCTAGATTTTGATGTTGACCTAATTTCGTATAGTATGAGTTTATAATTAAATGTGATGAATAAATGAAGCCTAAATGATGCAATTACAAATATTATACATTTATTTCAAAGATATTTTTTATGCATCAATAAAAATATACAATATTTTGACAATGAGCTAGACTTCATGCCTTTAAAGAGTTTATTTCCAATGAGTCATCGTATGGCAATTTTTTCATCTTTGAGCAGGATATTCCTCACTCAATTGGTTTGAATATTTGTTCGGGTGACCAGATAATTTTTTGTGGTATTTTTTTACTTTTGTCTTTCATTACTTCATTAATAGTTCCTATTTTCAAGTAAAGTGTCGTTCACAATGCATCTTCATATTTTTGATTGTGCTCTTTGTATTAGTTTTAAATTTTAATTACTTACGCACGCCCATAGTTCATTTCCGTATGTCCAGATTAGAATTATTATTGCTTTATATAATAGGAGTTTGTATTTCATGAGTTATTATATCTCACCTAGTTTTATAAATTAATTTAGTCAAATACGACCATGATCAACAAGAATAATTATCTGTTACTTAATTTGTCCAGATTATTTAGGACGACGCCACATCTTTACTACCTATATTATATTCTACCCTTTTTTATAATTTTATTTGAATAGCGATCAGAACTTATGAGTTCTATGAGCTGTTATGATTAAGATCTACGTTTGTTTTATTACAGATGGCAGCCCAAACAGTTGTCACATCTCTGTATGATAAATTTTTATTACAATCTCTGTAATAGGGAAAGTATGATGCAACAATGCCGGGTGAGGGCTATTTTCACTTGGAAACATATTGCTATCTATATTTCCAAGTGAAAATTGTTGTCAATGTTGCCTGGCAACAGGCTGCTCGAAGTGGGTATCGAACCCGGGATCTCTGAAACAAGTCCCGTCGTTCTTAACCGCTTACCTACGGGCGATCCCATATCCTACCTAGTTTTGTAAATTAATTTAGTCAAATACCACCACAATCAAAAAGAATAATCAGTGTAATTTAATTTGTTCAGATTATTTAGAACACGTGCCCCATCTTCACTTATGTTATAAATGTATATCCTCCTATGTATATATATATAATTTAATACGTGCCTTCGCATCTAATCAGGAATCTAATCGGATGACGTTGTTTTGCAGGTTTTGCCTGGTCTGTACGTGGGCAACTATCGTGACTCGAAGGATCCCGCCCAGCTGGAGCGACATCGAATAACACACATCGTCGCCATACACGACGGGGCCAGGAGGCAGCATCTCGTAAGTAGAAAACTATTAAACTACTATAAAATAATACGGCATGTTAGCCTGTCTGTATGACATTAGGGGAAGTACGGACAGTATGACATGATTTTTCTTCATTTTATGATATTATAATCGGTCTTAACAGCTATCAGAACCTTCAATCCTATTACTTACTTCAAGGGTTGATCCATCCATTTGATGATTTTATTATTATAATTGATCTAAAAGGGTTGACTTTTAATGGTGCAGCAATGCCGGGTGAGGGCTATTTTCACTTCGAAATATATTGCTATATATATTTCTAACCCGGGATTTCTAAATCAAGTCCCGTCGCTCTTTACCGCGGCGAGCTCACAAGTAAGATAGTCTTTTAATTAATAGGATCTGTAATATTTTATTTGTTAAGCAAAAAAGCAACTAGTTACAAAAACCATGTTGTCTATATAGTACAGACAAAATTACATATAGGTTAAGAATATACTGAGATACTAATTTTTAAGAATATAGTTTACAAATGAATCATTTGGTCCTTTTGGGCGCATCAGCACAAAATGAGCCTAAAGGGAACAATTTTATACAGTGTATCCTATCTTGAGCAGAATGTGAAGAGAGACTTTTGCAATAATTAGTGTTTCTATTTTTTGCCATTTATCGGTCTGTTTTTAGGGATAGTTAGAGTAGAAGTTAAAGAAGCTTGACAGGTTTCAATTTTTTCTTTTTGGCAGCGAATGAACTGTCTTGTAGTACTTACCAAATAGTACTAGGTCATTTTGTTCATTGTATAAGTATGTAATTTTGTCCTAAAGAAAAAAAATGAACTAGTGGTGAATGGTATCGTTTTAAGGAAAATGCTGGAACTTCTCGTACCATAATGAAATACATAGTCGAAAAATCTTAAATGTTTTTAAATAGGTCATTATAAATACTAATAGTTTCTTCATACTCACTATACAAGCAAAATGTTCTTTGTATCATTCGAATTGCATGCTGCGTTTCCTCAAAAACTGAAATTTTAGCACATTTTGCTCCATATTTCCGAAAGTTCTGAACCTGTCTTTGCCAAAAAGTCGGTGTCTTTCATCAATAGGAATCGAATGAATTTAAACCTTTCAAATCGGTTATTCCGGGCGCCCAAAATTGTCGACGAAATATTTCAGACACACAAAACACAAACACACACAACCATTTTTTCTGTGGCATGCCAAAATGTACAGAAGCCTCTGAAGAGTAAAGATTTGCAAAAATTTTTCGAATTTCAGAATTTTAGACGATTACTATAACTCACGACAAGTATTTGTATAATTACATAAAATGCTTATGTATAAAAGGGAGGCTCATAATATAACACTGAATAATGTAGAAGTGTATTCGTTATCAATTTTATTAAAATATATAATTTATATACCGGTTTCATTGAAGTGACGAAGTGTAATTTATATGCGACATTCTGAAGAAAATGTAAATGTTATTCGGCCAAAATTGCAAATGACTACGTTTATACAATATAATGAGTTTTGTACAATATTAAATAAAATCATTTGCATAATGTTGACATTCTCGGAAGCAGGGTGCTATAAATACAATAGATAAAAGGTGGCATAAAAAAGTACTGATTGCTTTGTATTTTTAATTTATATCTGAAACAAAGGTCGATGATACACGCTTTGAGCAACCTGATGTCAAGTGGTAGAGGCATGGGATTTTACTTGAAAATATAATAATAAAAATAATAAACGAAGGTCCTTAGTATGTGACTACCAGAAAATCAATGATTATTAGTATTATATCGGACATGTGATAAAAAAATAGATTAGTCAATTTTTAAAAAAAAAATTATAGCGATATTTAGCATGGGAAAGTTCCAATTACACCTATGGGTTGATCAGTGTATAGTTTGGCATGGCGTTGCTATTAAAAAAAAATTTTGTATATTAGCACAGGGCCTTAACAGGAAAATGTGTCATTAATAGAATATTTTATCAAGAATCCTTTTTATTTCAGGATATGCATTATCTGTGTGTGATTGCTTCGGATTCGCCGGGGCAGAATCTCTCGCAATATTTTCCATTATGCAACGATTTCATTCATGCGGCCAGACTCAGAGATGGAAATGTTCTTATTCATTGGTAAGTCTAATATTATATAAATTCACGCCATATACACAAAACTACGGACACATATAAATACACATATGACAATAATTTTAGAGCAGTTAGATTATTATATTGCTACAATCTCCATAGCACTTAAACTTCTTGCAAATCGCGAAATTCTAAAGTTTCTTAAATAGAAAATTAAGGCGAAGAAGTATCATGAATTGATAGTAAAGTTATTCGAGCATGCGTACTTTTGATTGTTAAAATGTTTAAGTATTTCTGCAAGAATTGTAGAATTTGTTTTGTAAGATGACAACAACGTAGAAGAGCGAAATAATTCTGACTCGCTATTTACAAAGAATATTGCAATTCAATACTTTATTTGTAGCACGATTTTCTTTAATATATTGAATACTTGACTTACCAAATTTTCTATCTTATTTGTTTTCTAAAACAATTTGAAGCACATATATATCTACTATTGATTACAAATGGCACCTTGATTCCAAAAATAAAATGAACACATATTTTTCATATGAATCAATTTAAAATGTAACTGTAGAACGTTAAAATTGTGAAATGAACGCTATTGTGTTCCGTTTTCAGTCATAATAGTTTTGAGTAACATAATATGAATGAAAATAGACATTTTCAAAAGACAACTTCTAATTGTATAAGCTATATTATTAATGAAATTATTCTTAGTGTTATAAGAACGTTGAGAAATGTAACTGGATTATCTCAATCGCGTCTAATAAAATTTAATCAACAGCGTTTGATTGCATCATCAAATTATCTCATTATATATAAAGCTGATAAACTTTAAATATTATTAAACAACTCAGGTTTATATCAGAAATTCTGACTCACTATAAGTTATACTGTGACTAGAAATATAAGATTAGCATGTTTATTACAAACTTTTGATATGTTATGAGGAAAGTTTTTGAAATTGGTCATAAAATCAAGGTATCAAGAAATCTAAATTATCTTTAATTATATGTTCATAGGTTATTAATATATCATTAATACCGAAATAAAGTTCTAATTAAAAGAACATTAGCTTGTTTTCGTGACCTGATCGGCTATAGATTATAAATAAAGTGACTACATAGAGTAATGATATGTTAGCAACAATTATATGTGGGAATAATTCTGAAAATTTGTGCAGCATATTTCAAGTCATATCTCAATTTTAATATTTGTTTAATATTTACACTTTGTATTAATAGGGGCGACCATTAATTATGTGTTTTGACAAAAAATCACGTGAAGAAAGGAGGGGTATAGCAAAATATCACGTGTATTTATTTTTACGTAAATTCTTTTTAAAAAAATCCAAACATTTTCAAAAAAAAATTAAAAAAATTCTCTTAATTAAAGACGTTATGTTTGATGCGGGAGGTGTGTATCACCAAGGGTGAGGGGGGTCCAAAAATTCTTACAAAAAATTATCACGTGATTAATGGACCCTCCCTATTTATTTAATTTAATTAATTGATATATGAAAAGTTTTTGTTATTACTAACATCCCTTACATAACAACGTTATAGTACTTTTGATGTCTAGTGCATTACCATATTATTATTTGGGTCTACGTTATATTATCTGCGGAATAATTTAAGTAGATTCATATGCAGCAACATTTCAATTTTGCAGATTTGTATGATTAAATTTCCATTCAAAGCATAAATGCAAGTTGAGTCCAGATTAGCACGACAAACTTGGTTAATTAGACGAGTATTACATTAGGCGGCGTGGCGTGTGTGACGGCTCCACCAGGTCGCATTTTCCCATTTATTCATGTTATCAAACGTATCACGCGAGAAACAGGACAGATTTAAATTTTTAACTAGGTTTTTCCATATTTCATTATATAAACACACATTATATATTCATCACGAGCCAAATATTTTAATCAACAGAACAAACATAATTTTGGTAATGGTAATTTATAATTCATATTTGTATTTAGAGAGTCAAATCAATTAGTGTCGATTAGATCATAGTCGCTCCATAGTTACGCTAATTATTAACTTTCCGTACGGTAAGTTATAGTAATCGCAAAAAAATCGAAAATGAAGATTTTTGTACATCTTTACGTTTTACAGGTTTCTGATCATTTTGGCATATCTTAAAAAAAATGGATTTTGTGTGTGTATTGGATAAAATTTTTGTCCACGATTTTGGGCGCATGGATCAACCAATTTGAATGATTTAAAAAACATTGGATTCCTGTTGATGGGAAGGCGTGATGATTAGTTTTTGGCGGAGACAGATCCAGCTGTTTCGGAGATACGGGACAAAAAGTGCCAAAAATAGTATTTCAGTTTTTGAAATGCGCCCGATTTGAATAATTACTTATATTGACAAAATGAAGAACTGATTAAATTTGTGTGGTGCATGGTATCGTGTCTTAAGGCAAATTGCTGGAACTTTCCGTACCAGAATTAATATCCGAGTAAAAAAACAATAAATATTGATCAATGATTAATAACAATTGTTTTAAACATTTTCAAAGATATAATTATAATTGCAGTGACGCTCAAAATACTTAAAAATGTTTACATTAAGAAGCGATGCCGAATGAATCCATCTAATTATGAAGATATATTTCTTACGATTAAAGTAAAAATATATGAAGTATATACATTTTTAAACTGAATTATAAATTTAAAATCTATATTTTAAGTATAAAACTTTGCATATTTTTGAAAATTTAGAAAAAAAATCTGAAAATTTTGAAATTTTTTTGAACTTATAATGGGACCTTAAAAATTAAAAATTTTAATACGGAACCCAAAATTTTAACAAAATTAGTACTCATATTTGAAATCATTATATAATATCTGATAATTTGATGTGCATATGTCTAATGATCATTTAAGACCGCCAAGTATCACACTTTTTTTACAGTTTCTTCTGTATCTACGAAACCGCTGTCCTGCCTTCCCAAAAAAAGTATGAGTATTAAAATAATTCTTTTATGATGTAATTTTTTGCTATATGCCCTACATTTAATTTCCAGTTTGTTTGGGCTGCCCTACCAACCGAGCAGTCATCAAAAAAGTGAAGATTTTTTTTGCTTATTTTAAACACTGCAAAACTTTGAAAGGGAAAGCCAATAGAGTAATTGCAATAAAATGTCTATAGCATTTTACTAACTTTATATTTGATATACACTATAAGTTTTATCGAAATCCCAGCTTCTAAGATATTACGGCCAAAAAAAAATTAGTGAATTTGATCAGGATATTTTTCGAGTTTTGATCGAATTTAACCCGGAAAATATATGAGTATTTAAATAGTTTTTTTTGACGTTATTTTTTTTGCTATATGTCCTACATTTAATTTCTAGTTTTGGCCCTTCTACATGCCGAGAAATCGTCAAAAAATTGAAGATTTTTTGCTCATTTTAAACACTACATATATATTTATTTATATATTTGTTTTACAAAACCAGGTTCTCCGTTTTTTTTAATTTTGAAGTTATTTTGAAGGTATTTTATTTGAGTTGCATTTTGTTTCCCGCTAGAGAAATATGCTTTAAAGAACATTTCCGGAGACAAGGGCATCTCTGACGTGTACTAAACTTGCATATTTGAAGAGAGGAGATAGCTTTCTACATAACATAGTGGAGCTGGATTTTGCACTGTAATGCCTGAATAAACAACCATGAATAATCGCTTAACTTGTTTTGCTAAAATTCTAGGAATACATTGTCTTAAATTATACACATAATCGATATCTCAATGAGTTTTGAATCGTTTTTTTCTTATCCCTAATGGAAAAGATCAGTATGTTAAAAGTCAAATTGGACCTTTGTACTCGTATTTTACGCCTTTGTAATACTCTGGCGTTTTTAAAATATTTTTAAAAACAGACAAATTCAATGCATTGCATGAACAACCTACTAATTAACGTATATTATATGTATATGTTTTCTAAGCTAATATATTGTAGTCAACACAAGCTTCGTACTATGTCATAAACTCATTAATAACTAAGAGGAATTACACCTCATATTTTCCTCCTGTTACGGTAACTCTGACAGTTAAATTTGACGTTGAAATTGAAATATTCAGAAAACTTGTTACTAGAGCAATGATGCATAAAATGAAATAATGCTTTGGTACTTTAATTTAAACTGCAGTCGATATTAATTTCCATATCTATTTTTAGAGGCGCCAGTATGTACGTGCTCTGGTGTTCGCATCTTAGTTTTTGCATTTTTCAATATTATGCGGAGTGTGTTTGGAATTGAGAGAGAACATATTTTATGCAATTCTAAGAATCTTTTAGACTGAGTTTATAAAACTTTTTGCAGTTTTGTGAACTGCATATTGGAACTATGGCGTTTTTTTCTTCCAAATATGCAGTAAAAATTATAGGAAGTTCTTAATATGATTAGGTGTAAAAGGCTTGAATAATAATTTCATTTTTAAAAAGGGAGGTAGCGCTTGTTATCACAAAAATATCTAAAATGAAAATTATGTAGTCAATGTCTATAGATCAGATATCAATCTTGACAACACTATAGCAAATTTATATTGGCCTTAATCAATAAAGTTTGCTCTATCTTGTCATAGAAGCAATCTCCATTACTTTTGAAAATGTATTCTGTACTGTACATGTGTGGAAAATAATTTTATGAAGTTTGAAAATTAATTTTGTATTTGCAGAATTATAATTTGTTTTATTTTTTTTTTATAAAATTTCAGTCTCTGAATAAAATATATTGACTGAAATTAAAATATTCAAGAATTTTATACACCGAGTATAATGTTTCTTTTTCTTATAAAAATTTCGAATAATTAACTCGTATTTTATGCAATAACGGTGTAATCGATTCATTAAGCTGTGCAAGTCTCAAAGACTGAATAACATTTTCCGAACTGTGCTAACGTGGAACTTTGCCAACGTTAATTATCTTAAATCTATAGGCCATGTCGTAATATTAAATCACTCATTATTACATAGAAGTCATTAAAATTAAGATTCAGTTTTAATCAATGATATGGTTTCCATTGACACGGAAAGAAGAATTAGAGACAATTATATTTATTTTAGAATGAATTTTTATCTAAATCCTTAACATTTGACATTTCGTAATTTACATGGTTGCCGTACCAATCGCATTAACTCGTTTCAAATGACGACATCGTTGGCCAATGACGAATTAGTATTTGGCGTAACGCATTTCCGTTGCATTTTTGCTAAGTTACACACTAGTCGCGCCTCAAGACTTTTACTTAAAATGTATGTAAAATATTTTAAATATCATCTGTTTCATATTAATCGAATTAACTTGTTTGCATCAATGACATTATTGGCCAATGACAAAATCAGTATTTGGCGTAACGCATTTCCGTTTCATTTTTGCTGAGTTATACCCTGGTCGCGCCTAAAGAAGTTTTACTTCAAAAATTTATGATAAACTAGATGAACCGACAGACGTTGTCCTGTACCCATGTCTACAATCTTTTAATATAATATACTAATATTTACCGTTTACCTAAAAATAATAATTATTGTTTTTTAAATTACTCTACACGCCAAAATGCATGTACGTTTATAATATGAGTGATGTTAAATGTATAACTGCTTTAAATAAAATGATGAGTCTCAATTACCGCACTATATTGCAAATTGAAATCTTTTAAACGGTATAACATAACCATAACCATAGCATAACACTGGTACTTTGAGTTGGATTAAATTAATTTAATTTTTTATTATTTAAGATGTCCAAAATTGCCATCTTAAACTTCTTCTAATCGATATCGTGAGAGCCGAATTGTATGCATTCATCTTTCCAATTTGTTGTTATAAAGTAAATTTTTAGGAATTTTAAAAATATTGTGGAAAGGTTAGTAAAAGATGCAAAGAAATTATATATTGAAAAAAAAAACTATGTTCAAAATTTAATATCCGAATTTTGTGTTGGCGCTCCCTAAGTCATGCGCTCGTATTTTTTGCATGTATCGCATTACAGGTAGGACCGGCCTTGATTAATACTTAATTTCATATTTTAAGTGAATTAATTTGTCATATCCTGTTCATATGTATATCATTCAATCTGCCATCGTGTCATCTGGATTTTATATTATTTATAATTTTTTTTATCTCAGCTGCTTTTTGGAAATAATAATGTAGACATTCCATTTTTCTCTTATTCATAATCATAAATTTATACATATTCTAATATCGTCTAGGTTCATAAGTGAATTGAAATTTTTGGCAGATGATAGTTTTCATTTGTTTTCAATGCAATTTTAGTTTTGCAATTTCTTCCATTTATTTCTACAATATTGCACATACATCCCAGTACTTTATAATCGCATACATCCTAGAAAATTTCTTTAACAAACTACAGAAAGATTTATCAAAATCCAAATAATCGTTTAGAAGGAGTATGCAGTGAGTGCTTGTAATTTAATATGAACTTTATATAATAGCAATAAAGCTCAAATTGATTCTACGTTATAGTTTGGAAACGTTTGTATGAGAAAAAGAAAAGGGGTGTTTTTAGGGGTTCTCCCGCAATTATTCGATTTTTGGACTTCAACGAACATTTTAAAAAAATAATTGGCCAAATTGGTCCAGGCGTTGTTGGGTTATGCGCTTACTAACACATTTTGCGATTCATTTTTATATAATTATAAGATATTTTACATATCTGTTTCATATTAATCGCATTAACTTGTTTGCATCAACAACATTATTGGCCAATCACGAATCAGTATTTGGCGTAACGCATTTTCGTTGCTTTGAGTTACACTCTAATCGCGCTTAAAGAAGTTTTACTTCAAAAATCTATGATAAATGTTTTAAATATCATATCTTTCATACTATATTATTTTTTAGTCTGGCAGGCATGTCACGCAGTGTGACGGTTGCAGTAGCTTACATTATGAGCGTCACGAATCTCTCTTGGAAAGAAGCCTTAAAAGTGGTACGCGCCGGCAGAGCTGTCGCGAATCCAAATCAAGGTTTCCAGAAACAACTGCAAGACTTTGAACAGAAAATGCTTGCAGAGGTAATAAATAAAACATTAAGATGTTTTATACGTACAATTGTTTTTGCCACATTTTCCACTACAAATGTAAAATATTAAATTGGTATATGATATTAATGGTGGTGATTATTTAAAGGAACGCCGCAGGCTTAAAGAGCGTTACCCCAGTTTGGCGTTGGAGGCATCCGACCGCGATAACTGCGCGATTATGCTGGACTCTTACCAAAGTTTACTTTCCGCAAGGCATATCTGCGAAGGACAGTGTCCCATGGGTCAACCCTGCCCTACAGGTAAATCATAAACATATTACCTTCCAATAGGGTTTATACAAAACCGACATTTTTGGAAAACGGTTTTCCTAAAATGTCGTATTCCTAGGTTTCGAGTTTTGAACAAATTTTAATAGAAAATTTAGAGTGATTAAAAACTGATATTATTTACTATTCAACTTTATTGATAATAATTTTTTATACAACTTTGTTAATTAAAAAAAAATGAACAGGTTTAAATAAATTTGAATACAATTAATTATACGTTGTTCATACATTTAAAACTTGTATTTTCTATTAAGAAAACGGTTTTCGAATTCCATAATTTTCTCCTCTATAAAAAAAATTATATATGACTTTATATTGGCATCGTGCCTTGAAGCAAATTGCTGGAACTTCGCGTACCAAAAATATTTTTTTTCAAAAAAGGTTAAATTTTTTTTTAAACTTTGAAAAAATTAGATTTTTGAGAAATTTTAAATTTTTGAAAATAATTGACTTTTTTTTTAAAAAAAAGGACTTTTTGAAAAAAATGTTTACTTTATTTTGAAATATTTTGGGAATTTGAACATTTTTGTAAAGCTATCGTACTGCTGCATAGAGACGAAATATCGAAGCGCGTAAGCGTCGCGTCGCCGTCTAACGGACAAACGATGTTACCGCACTCATAGAAATGTAAACAAAATTTATACGTATTATTAAAATCTCTATAAAATATCTGATAATTTAATGTGCTTATGTCTAATGATCATTTTTCACCGCCAAATGGCATTTTGTTTTACTTTTTTTACTAGATCTCCGAAACCGCTAGACCTGCCTCCTCAAAAATTTAATCAGTTTTTTATCTCGTCGATACAAGTAAAATGTTTTTTGAGTTATAAAAATCGGACGCTCCGTTCTTTTAAAAATTGAGCTATTGTTTTTAGCACTTTTTGCCCCGTATCTTCGGAATGGCTAGACCTGCCTTTGCCAAAAACTAATCAGCACGTTATCTTATCAATAGGGATCGAATGTTTTTTGAATTATCCAAATCGGTCGATCCGTATTCCGGAAATTGTCAAGAAAAATTTGTATCCGCACTCACATACACACATACACACGTACACATTCATTCATTTTTTTAAGGTTTGCCAAAATATTCAGAAACCTCTGAAACGTAAAAATATATAAAAAAATTCATTTTCGATTTTTTTGCGATTATTATAACTTACCCTACGGGAAATTAATAATTAGTCTTCAACTGTTATTTTAATGTCATTATCGGACTTTTGTTTCTTATTTGAATCAATGGTGATATTATTTACTAGTAATGATTGGGCAATGATTTCTTTTCTTTCAATTCTTTTATTTTTAGTAAAAATAATTTATCTGTTTTTTTGCCGGTTTTAATGCATGCGTATGAACATAAATAGACTGCATTATACCAAATTAACATCTTTTAAAATTTCTGTCCTTTTGACTGTTTCAAGGTGATTTTGAAAGGATTTGTTTGGCATATAGCTGATGTAGTTGGGCGTAAATTTTAGGCTAAGAATATTAAAAAAATGTATCTTATCTGATCTCGGCTGTTTGCGCCGCATCGACCATGTCGCATTTAACAACAAAAAATTATTTGTTCATCACATCCTTATTCAAGAAATATTTTATTTCAATTTAATTTAAAGTTTTAATGTTGAAATACGTCGTATGTAAAACTAAATCATCAAAGCAATACATCAATTAAAAAATTGTAGAAAATTATATCATCTTTATTATTCCTAAACTTTTCGACATATAATCTCATGTCATCTTCAGTGGAATATAAATTGGAAAGTTCCTAATCAACTGTTATTAGTAATAATAATTCACAACAACACTGCAACACTATTTCAAGTCAATTCAAATAGTATTCTTTATATATAATAATACATGAGAAAATCATAAAGCTAGTCATCGACTTATATTGCATATGAGATAATTATTCTGCTACAGAGTTTTTACTTAAGTTATCTCTGTAACTATTATTATAGGGGTATGTCGTACCGGTACCGGCAAACGTCTCTTCCGTCGTCGATCTTCGTCCGCCCGTCCCGGGCCACCAGCAACCACGTCCCGTTTACCAGCTTCAACTTCCAGATCTGCCGGCAACTCGCCCGCAACGTCCTCTAGACAAACACACACTTCTAGTAGCCTCACTACTATTTCTCAACAAAAGCAACTGATACAGCAACAGCTGATGCAGCAGCAGCAGCAACCATCTACTAGCAATACGAGTACCAGATTGCTGCCAAAGACACCGCCGTGTTCCTCGGAGCCGTCCAGTCCACGAAGACAAGCCACTGGAATAACTCGATCTGCCAGTACGATGAGCAACCAGAGGTAAAGGAGGATAGATGAAATAGTAATAATAAAAAATTATATTTTAATTAACATTATTTGTTTTGTTATCAAATAAAATCGTTCGCCTTTTGATGCTGTTATTGAAAAAAATGAACGCATGAATCTAGTAAATATTTGTAGGATTTGCAAACGGTTAAATCTTTTGTTTATCCTATCATGTTTGAAGAAAAATGATAGGTACAGTGAACTATTACAAATAGAGCAAAAAATTATAAATCTTTTTATTTATTTTTTTTTTTTTAATTTTTATTTTCAATAGCAATCAGAATACATGACTATTCTATGAGCTATCTTTTTATCATTCTCCAAATATAATTCGTATCTGTTTTTTTCGATCGTTTATTTATTACAAAAGTATAGGTATTAGTTATATATTAAGAAGAAATTTTTTTATGTGAAGTTGAACAAAAACTTATTATTTTCAGAGTTCGATCAAATCCTTCAGGATTATACTCGTATACAGGTAAGTTATTTTGTCTTTTTTTTACAATATATATATATATATATATATATATATATATTATATTTATACTGGATGACCCGGCAGACGTTAACGTCTACAATTTAAAAGTTCCAAATTTTTAATATCCTATCCTATACCTTTTATTATCCTATTTGATGTCCTGCCTTTGAGATTCATTTATGGTCTTGGCATAAGCAGTATAAGATATTCAGGAAAAAATAATATGGTATCTGCGGTAAAAGAACATTATCACACTTGATTTTACCACACAACGTAATTGCTTCAATAAAATTTAGTCTATAATTTTCATTATCTCGTACGATATATTAGTTGCTTTTTGGCAATTATAATTTCCCAAGTACATTTTTTTTACTAATAATTTAATAAACATTAATATTTATGTTCAAATCTTAGGTAAATTAATTTGTAAAATTTAGTTAATATGATCATTCTTCAATCTAAGATCAACTTGCTTAATATTCCATAACTAATGCCAAACAAATGAATTTTTGACACATGAAACAAAATTCTAAATCCTTTTTTTAATAAGTAGAGATATTTTTTTGTATTGTTAAATAATTTAGTAAAGTAATCCAAAATGCGATATGCATAAGCTTAAAAAACATTGTATTTTGGACTTATTGCGTTATTTATTAAACTGAATGATATAATTTCATCTGCCAAACATCTATACTGTTGGCTGTATCTCATATTATTTTAATTTCTGGCACATCTCAGCTTCTTTTCGGCAATAATAATGTAGACATTACATTTTTCTTGTATATTATATTCTAATATTATCTAGGCTCATAATTTCGGCTAAATTCAAATTTCAAGTGAATTGACATTCCAAGCAGATGGCAGTTCAAATATTTCCAATGTCCTACCACAATGATAAGTGTTTTTTGTAACTTTTGCTTCTACAATATTACTACAGTTTTATCGTTTATAAAATCTTAAAAATTGCCTTTGACAAGCTCTAAAAAGTATTATCAAAATCCGAATAACCGTTTAGGAGAAGTATCAAATCATACACCCGTACAGAAGAATTTTATATATAAGATAATAGTTTAATTTATACATCCGCAAAATATTTTAAATTATACTGTAACTAAATATATTATACGTGCATATAAATTGAACATTGATTGCAGTATGTAGTCTATGCATTTTTAGAAGGAACGTTCATCCAGATTAAAAGCAAACAACTCGGTCAAGGATAAGTTACCCCATGAATAATATTTTTATCATGTTATTGCGAAAAGATGATGTTTTTTGGATTATATAGTCCTAATTCAATTTAAGATTTATCGTATTACTACAACTTGCCTTATGGTGGTGTTTACTTATTCAAATAAATTGACCTAAATTGAATTTTCTTTGAGATGCATCTGTGCAATGAGAAAAACAAGGCTTCGAAGTAAACAAGTTAGTTTTATAAGTGCAGATTTTGAATTTATGGTTTATTAGATTATTTTTGTTAGTGATTTTATATTTTGATTGAAAGAGTAAAAGAATTATTACTATTATATTATAATCATATTCAAAATTTTAATATTACATTTATTAATTACTTAGTTAACTATTATTGACGAATATATCCGTCTTTTGGAATTGGCAAAATTTTGTGTTTTGGAGAGTATATACGCGAAAATAAAACATTGACAATGTGCTATTTAAATAAAAAATTTTGAAAGTAACAGAATTTATTCCGATATTTCAAGTTATTTAGAATATTTTCAGTATACAACTTCATAAAACAAATAGTTATAAATGACATTTTACCTTAAGGCAAGTTGTACGAACTTCTCAAAATGTGGAAATAATATACTTAATCCATGAGAGTTAGGATTTAGCTATTTAAATAACATGTTGATAAAATTCACCTAAATAGTCCTTCGAAAATTAGTTGAATTCTATTAATTTATTAAAAATTTAATAATGGATCTGAAAAATAGTCTTTCGAAAATTAGTTGAATTTTATGAATTTATTAAAATTTTAATAATGGGAGTATTTAGAACAAACACGTATTTGTGCACTATAATTAATAACGCCACTTACGCCCAATTAATCATATGTTTCAATTACTTAATTTTAGTTATCAATCTTTTTGAAGTAAAACTTTTTTAGGCGCGACCAGGGAGTAATTCTGTGCAAATGCAACGGAAGTTGCGTTACGCCCGAATTGTTTTTCATTCGCTCTCGATGAAATCATTTCTATATGAGTCGATTTTTATTAGTCGTCGTGTCAAGTGAATAGAGTTTAGAATGTCATTAGATTTTAAAGCTACATCGTAGAAGAATTAAAAGAACATTTTTCCCTTTCCCCCGTAAATAATTATAATGATAATAATAAAACAAATGAAACATTTGTGCCGCGTAAAAAACGTAAGTTTATTGAAATACTATTCGTGTTTATTTATTGAAATATTATTCGTAGTTTCTATAAATCTTTGAAGTTATTAAAATTGAATGAGATTGCATCGCCAGCGAAAAAGTAAAACAAAAATAGAAGCAGTCAATGAATGCATGTTAATTTTAATTACATGAAGTTCTTCAAATACAGTTACATGATGAGTGAAATTGTGAAAACAATATTTCTTTAGGCGTAGTTTAACTGGATCCAATGTGTGAACGAATATTATAGAATTTATTAATCAGCAATTACATCATTTCTCTGATGAAGATTCAAGTTCTAAATGCTAATTACAATGACAAATCGATCATGTCATATTTGAACTATGACTAATTACATTATTGTTTTCAAATATTATAAATATTTTTAATGTTTTATAATTATATAATTTATAATTTATAATTATATAAATATGTTATATAATGTATTCATTTTTAACTTAAATGCCATCTCGTGCAATAGCAAAAAAGTTCTACTTCAATCGCGTGTGAACCTTACGCGCACTCTTTTTTTTAAATAATTGGTTGTAACTACGATATATCAATTACTTGAAGACAGTAATAAAAATGATTCCTCTGTCTTGTCCCACAACACCTCAAAGGTAGGCATATACATAATATATGTCAGAGGCTTAGTGCTTATCCCTGTTCCTTCCTCAGTTGGAAGAACCATAAAAAATTCATATAGTGTAAAGAGAAACAAAACCATAGCCGACCTTTACAGCTCGGAAAACAATACTTGAATAATTGATTAAATGATGTGGATTGAGACAATTTGTTTAAGCCCGTACTATAATAAATAAAATACTTTTGGCAGATTGCTTCTGCTGTTGTGTAATGTATACCTTTCTGAAAAGTAAAGAGCTATTTATTTTCTCGAGAGATTTATGCGAATTAAATTATTTGTGCTGCAGGAGTACTGGAGTATTGTGAAATATCGCTTGAAAACCAAACTGAACATTAATCAGCTAAATATTTAAATATTTTTAGGTATAGAAAGAATATTTATCTCAATAAGTGCAGTATTGATGATTTATTTCTTCCATTTTAATTTTTTATCTTCATTTAATTTGATTACTGTATGATAATATATCAAATATGATAAATTATATTTATGCAATACTAATATTAAATTACTAAAATAGATTGTTTAATACAGATATTTAAAACCTATTTTTTGTTTATTTTATGTGATATTTCCATTATTTAAATATATACATTTATATATATAAATTTCTACGTTAATATTCAATTATACAAGTTCAATTCTGAAGTAGTCTTAAAACGATTACAAAATTTATAAATTTTAATAATTTACAGAATGTTGATAATTTAAGTTAGTTAATAAATTGGTAAAAATATATTTTAATCATTAATCTCAAAAATGCAAATTAAAAAAGATTATAATAGTTAACTTTAATTTATTTTTAATTCAATTAATCATAATATACTTCTTCGAAAATTAAAATTAATAAAAATACATGTAAAATCGTCCAGATGGCTTGAAAAACAGTTTTTTTTTATTTCTAATTAAATTACAATATATCTATTATTATATGAAAACATTATTATATGATTGTTTTGTTAATTATATTAGAAGACAATGGGAAATTTAATTGTGATATATTTTCATCGTAATTATGATTTTTGTTTTATGTACTTCAGTATCAATGTCCTAAAAAGCTATTTTTACTTTATATCACATTTGATATCTATAATCTCAAGTGAACATTGGATATTACTATTGCTTGATATCGAGCTGACCGAGGAGTGTTGCTAGGGCAAGTTTTTACAACAAGGAAAACAGATAACTAACTAAAAAATATTTATTGAAATTATTTGGGGTTTGTTCTCAAGTAAGTTCTCAAGATATTAAGCTGTAGTGACATCGGTTCTTACTTAAAAATATAGATAACAATATGTTTCCAAATGGAAATAGCCTCTACCGGGAATCACTGCAACAATAAAAATTTATCACTATTGCAGAAATTGTAATAATAAAAATTCATCACATAAAATTGCAACAAGTGTTTTGGCCATCTATAAAAAATCAACGTTGTTTATAAAATATTCATCAGAACAGCTCATAAAACTTTTAAGTTCTAATTGCTGTCCGAATCAAATTAAATAAAAAAAACTTACTTAAATTTACTTTCACCAGGAACCGGTTCGTCAGCACCTCCATCGCGCTCTGGTTCCCGCCTGGATGTATCTTACACAGAAGGCGGCGGTGGTGGCGGAGGTTCTGCAATCGTGGTAGGTGGAACCCAATGGGCTAGACACAGAGCCGGATCTGCACCGAGTACTCCTCTTCCAAGTCCACCTTGCTCACCACAACACTGGCCTAGAAGGTAAATGTTGTAAACATCAAATAATAATAATTATAATTTTAGAATAAGATGGATTTGTTTGGTTTTTTAACTTTTTGAATGGAAAATTTATGATTTGTCAGAAAACCCGACTTGCTAATTTTGATTTCTCGAGTTTTCAAGTAGTGCTGAATCGTTAGAGGCCAATATTGAAAAAAACTGTCTGTATGAGAGTGTGTGCACAATGTTAAATAACTGTTATTTACTCATTCATTTAAAAAATTACAACGGATATTTGATTGATTTAATAAACCAACAGGATTAACACCAATGAGAAAACTGTATGAACGCCTATTGATTTCTTGTTGGAAGCATCAGTACAGTATAAATATCTCTTATTCAATAAATACATAGTACTACATATTTTGTACTATATTATCCTGTTTTTTTTTATCATTTACTTTCCTTTAGGAATGCATCATTGGCAAAGCGCAGTAGCGCCGCCACATAGGGGCGCGTCCAGGGTGCTCTTCAGCCCCACCAGCACGCATCAGGCGGGCGCAAGATTTATCCAGCGCCTGCCTCACCGCACGGTTCGCACACTGTCAACGCACGCACCACCGATATATATCAACAGCTTGGTCTTTTTTGCAAATGGCACTTTGGAGCTTCACGTAAGTGAATGGATAATGTAATTTATGTAAGGGTCGAAAATTAATTAACAAGTTAATCGCCATGTGTGTCATATGTGTCTGAGGCTAAGAAGTTCTACACGAGCCATGTCAGATATTATAAGACAAAGTCACCTAAAAATTTTTTGGCTGGTCGAGAAAAAGTCTTAGTGTAGGGATGGTCCTATATATATGTCAGCTATATATATGACATAAAAAATAGTGTTTTTTCCAGGAAATTTGGCAAAAAATTCTTTGATACATAAAGTTTCCTTGATATATTTTCAACCAAATTATCTCACAAAGTTACCATGGCTCATGTGAAATATTTTTTGATACTACATTTTGATTGAAATGTTAATGCAGTGGTTTCCAACCTTTTTTGCAACGCGCCCCCCCCCCTCGGCACTAATAAAAAAAATTGTTGCGTCCTCCTCTTAATTTTTTCAACAGTTTAATTTTATAAATACTCAACTGATATTGACTATGACTATGACTATGTAATATTATGTAAAAGCATGCATAAAACCTAATTATTTTTTGTTCATTTCTCAATATCGTTCCAAAAATGTTGAGTTATTTTCGATAATAATGAGGGGTCGCCCCTCACAGGTTGGAAACTGCTGGGTTAATAAATGTTTTCAAGTGGTTGCAAGGTTTTTTAAAATAAACAGCCTGAAAGGTAAATTACATTTATAAACACTTCGATTTTTTTCAAATAAATTAAACAGTGAAGGAAATCGTTTGAAGTGATTTATAAAATTATGCAGAAGTTTAGGAAATGGGCATAAAAGTAAAGTAAATATGAAGATTGCTTATAAAATTATGTTGATGCATTAACCAGTTAACTATAGATCATGACGAGTATATTCGTCTATCACATGGTAAGATGCGCTGTAAAGATATAGGATGAAAAATGTTGACTTATTTCACAAAATTGAGAAAAGTTTGTACTGAATTTTATTTATTCCTTAGCATGAGCATATATTACATACTTTGGCGAGACTGGGTACGATTGCGCCATTTCTTTTATCAAAAATATTTATTAATTTACCTTATTATTTTGTTAATTTACTTTAGTTGAGAGAAAAGTAAATTATTTAGTGATTTGAACACTTGTCTACGTAGAAATACTAAATCAAACAAGAATAGGGCGACACACATTTTTTCTTGTATTGAAATTTCCTTTTCCTTTCTCTTTCATATTTCGTCTTACAATTAGTTAATTTAGATTTTGATTTAAACTTGACATTACAGAATATATTTTGTTTTTTTTTCAAAACTTCAATTTTAGTAGCAAATGGTCTGTTTTGTATGCATGATACGCAAGCATACTCGTCAATACTCAAAATTCTCCATGGCGAGTATATTCGTCAATCACAGTTAACTGGCTTAAAATGCATTATCGTATTTTATATAATTTATATTTCCATTCTCATAGCTCTACGTTGAATGAAAATACGATTCTGAAACATTTAGCATTGTTCGAATTTTCATCATGGCTAAAAATACGCCACTAATCCAAGATATTAAATTAAAATTCTACACATTCGATGATGCATGACAAAAAAATGTAAATATAATTTTTATTAAATGAGTATCAGAATAATTAGATAATGCAAAAATATCTTGCTCAAACATTGAAAATTTATAACATGGTTTAAGCATATGATGCTGAGGCTTTTGGTACACCAGTTGGTGCATTAAAAATATATAATAATGAAATATATTTAAAAAAAAATAATGCAAATATGATTAGTTAACTAGTTTCATTTAATTGATAAAAATATATTCATGGTTTTAAAGATTGTATATATGCTAATTTGTTAAAAATTTTATTCTGTTGATATTTTTTAAAAGTATTTGTATATATTATTTAGATATTTAATAACAAATTATTTAAATTATAGTTTATAAAATTAGCTAGTACAAACATTAGAAAAGTGATACAATTTTCTACTTCATCGTTGTCCTATTGTTTAAGCATACAAATTATTGGTAGATTAGAAAGATATATAGAAAATGTTAAATGTTAATAATTATATGAAGATGTTATCTGCTTAGGGCTCAATTTGTGATAGATTTTACCTATGCATCAAACAATTAATCATTTATTTTGAATTGAAGAGACATTTTCAAAATTTATTAGAGTCACATTATAAAAGAAAAGTAAAAGGTTTACTATTTTGAATCATTTACTAAACATATGATTATCTTGAATATAAAAATATATTTAGTAGAGATATTTTTCACATCATCTACTGTTGTTGGCAGAATGTATTAAAGTTAAAATCTGTGATTCATATTGGATGCGGGCATCCTCATATTTTCAGTTATTGATTAGAATTACTGAAATTATATACAATATTTAACTAAAATTTTGGGCTTAAATTTATTTTCATATTTGCTAAACGTTCACACATCTGGAATGTTCAATTGTTAGAAGTTGATCTATATTTTATAGAATAACATATGAAAAATATGGTTTCTCAAAATGTTAATGATTTGTTTATTAGGGACATCCTGATTTGTTAATAGGCACATTACCACAAAACTAATTTAGTATTTTTCTACAAACTTGCTAGCATGTTAGGTTGTGATATTAGATTAGCTTGAAATAAATTGCAAATATATTGTTATTGATGATATTTATTATGTATTCATGCATTATTGCAAAATTTAAGCACTGCTGATATCAATGTGAAATAAATATATTTGCAAAAATAATTTTTCTTTAATTTTCACATTATGATATAAGCTAATAAAAGTGTGAATTAATCTTACATAAAACTATTTACTTGCTGTCCTTTGTAAATGAATAATTTAAAATGAATTTTCTGTTATTGAAACAATAAGAGCTGCCGTACCACAAGGTAGCGTACTCGGACCAATTTGTACCTAATATACAACGATATATACCAACTGACCCCAAAATAACCCTCGGAACATTTGCAGATGACAGCTTTGGAACAACTGCAAAACTATTCATTCAAATTAGAACAATGGACTCGTAAATGAAAAGTGAGCATTAACACAAATAAATCAATTCACATCACTCTTACCAAAAGAAAAGGAAATTGCCCTGATACAAAAATTAGCAATGTAGAAATGCCAAAGTGTAAACAAATATAAGGGCTAATTGGCAGATGCTTTAAGGCATACAAAAACAAGATCCTCATAGACAAAGCAATAATAGTACAAAAGTACTACCGATTTGAATTATTCAAAAAACATTCGATTCCTGCTGATTTCCTGTTTTGGTAAAGATGGGTCCAGCCGTTTGCGATATACGAAAGCAAAGAGTGAAGAAATAGCAGAGTTTCAGAGAATGGAGCATCCGATTAGAGTGATTCAATAAATATTTCTCTTGTGTTGACAGTAAGAAGAAATTATTAGTTTTTAGGTAATGCAGGTTCATAATTTTTTTAATTATAAAATTTCAGATTTGTTTAAGGTAGAAAATGATACGGATTTTAGTTTTAATGCTTTTTATAATTCTGAAGCTCCCTTATATACTTGTAATAAAAATTTTAACTTTGCAATTCAGTTTATATAATTCTTAGAAAAATACGATAAGGTATTTTTCTAATGCATGATGAAATTTGAGATAAGGTCTTTCGTTCTAGTTCAGCGGTAACATGATTAGATTTAATTTGAATTTTAACTAATGGTATCGTGTCTTAAGGCAAATTACTGGAACTTCCCCTACCGTTACAAGATGTTCGAGGAATATTAAATTTTTTCAAATAGATTATTATAAATACTGTAACATTGTCGAATATTTATAAGAATTATATAAACTGAAACTTGAAAAGTTGAAATTATTTCTTTAAAGTATATTAGAACTTTAGTCAGAATTAAAAATAAAATCAATTATTTTCGATATACAAAAAAAAAATTGAAATAGAAAAAAAATTAGAAAAAAAATTGAAACAATTTTTTTTCGCAGAATCAATTATTTTGTTAAAACAAGCAGAAAGTTTGAATCGGACGCTAGGTTTCCTCAAAAACTGCCATTTTTTACACATTTAGCTCTGTATTTTCGAAATAGCTGGGTCTGCCTTTGCCAAAAACTAATAACGACTTCTCCCAATCATTACTAATTGAATGTTTTTTAGATTATCAAAAACTAATCAGCACATCTCCCTGTCAATGTGAATCGAATGTTTTTTGAACCATTCAAATCGGTTGATCCGTGCGCCCGAAAACGTGAATGAAAAAATGTGGACACACAAAACACACACACACACACACATCAATTTTTTCTGAGGTATGCCAAAATGTTCAGAAACCTTCAAAGCGTCGAGAAATGCAAAAAATTTCTATTTCGATTTTTGGACGATTACAATAACTTACCCTAGTTACGTACCCAAGTTAAAAATTGAAATATATTTATAATAGATTATATATATATATATATATATATATATATATATATACATGTCGTCGTCTGAACGATTTTATATTTTATCTATAAAATACAAATAACGAAAGTTACAGTATTTCTAATAAACTATTTCAAAACCTTTAAAAGAATTGTTATTAATTTTTTATCCATTTTTTATCTAGGATTGATTATTTTTATTCCTCAAACATTTAATTACGGTACCGGAAGTTCCAGCAACTTGCCTTAGGGCACAACGCCATTTGCAACCAGCTTCACCCAAGACAGCTGACACATGCAAATATTACTCTTCCGTTCCCTAGGCAGATGGCCACACTGTTTCGTACCTGAACTCCCTCGGCAAACTCCGTTATAGATGTGTTCGGTGTCGGCTATCCCCGTCGGCCTCTCGTCGGTTAGCTTGCTTGCTTGCATCTCGCACACATTGAACGTTTCGCTGGAAAGTGAAATGTGAAAACAATGTTCTTTCAAGACAAGACATTTTAGATTTAGACCATAAGAAGTGAGTAGTTTATGCCGGCATGGCATAGTAAAATAAATTTAATATATAATTTAAAACTGTTTTAACCCTTAACGACAATGTGATAATCGAAATAAATATACGGGGATATATTGACAGATCGCGAGTGTCTTTTTAGGGAGGGTGTATACAGTTTACATTGTTCTTGAGATGTTTGTTATTTTCGAGACACAGCAATGTAAATATGATGTGAGTTTTAACTTTTGTTCAATAGTGTTTTAGTAATATAAAAAGGTTGTTAGTGAAGACTTTAGAGACATTTCGTTAAGCTTTGAATTGATAATTAACAGTAAAGTAATTAAATAACACTATTTTGATACATTGTTTTGTGATTGTGTGAAGTTGCATAGTTTTCGTGTGACATTTGTAAATCGTGACTTATAGGATTAACATTTGCATCTGAGGTATGTCTTAAAAGTCAGAAATAATAATAATATATATACATATACATATATATATATATATATATATATATATATATATCATGTGTATATATAACTAACTATTTTTCAATTTACTAAAATTATATTTTTTATTATAATGGTTGCCCCCCGTGACATTATTTCAGGTTATAACCAAACATTTTTGCATGTTTGCTGTTTTCCAAATATCAAAAGTACATATATAAATTTTAGTACATATTTAACATACACATAAAGTATATATTGTTATTTAATATTTTTAAGATGTTAATGTTAAGTTCGTATTTAGTTTTTAAATCTCGTATTAAATTTCTATTTTTGCAAGTAAATGCTGTGCACCCCACCCCTTATATAAACGTCATTGATTATTTGGAAGTCGTTCTCATGTTCCGAGTCGCGCCTATTTACTAAATATTCACTTTATTGAAGGGAACGTTATATGTATTTTAAATGTCATATATATATATATATATATATATATATTATATATATATATATATATTCAGATTTAGATTTTTTTGTTCGACTTTGAAACTTATTCGTCAAATATTGATTTACAGCAATATTAATTTATTTTGCACGTTTTTTGTACGTTTCGACACTGTATGTATGTCATCATATGTTGACGTACTTAATATTCAGCATATTTTCACTAAACCTAAAAAAGTATTTTAGCATTAATATTTCAAGATATTTACATTCTACTTGCATTTAACAAATTTCAAATAAATTTATGTTTTTTGAACTGTCAACTGTCAAAGCGAACGCCATTAATTATTTATTATTAATACCTTAATCACTGGTGTGAAGTTTGTATCTTTCACTCATCAAATTTAAGTGAATTGTCATTTTGACAGTTCTCATCTCATGTGTCAAACAATTTAATTATTTTCAAAATTTTCTACTTTCTTCTCCATAAATATTATATTTATTCTGTTCAGAACCACTACTATATATGCATTGACACATTCTGAAATGATTTATCAAAATTCGAATATCCGTTTAGGAGTAGTTGAAATTCGCTTGAAATTCGAATTTAGCTGAAATTTGAGCCTAGATAATATTTGAATATAATGTACAAGAAAAATGTAATGTCTACATTATTATTGCCAAAAAGCAGCTAAGATGTACCAGATATTAAAATAATACAATATACAGTCAACAGTATATATTTGGCAGATGATATTATATAATTCAGTCCAAAATTGCATTTACGTTATTTTTTTAAACTTATGCATGTCGCATTTTGGTTTACTTCACTAAATTCTTTAACAACACAAAAAATATTTCTACTTATTGAAAAATGATTTAGAATTTTGTTTCATGTGTATTTGTTCGGTTTCATTGGATATGGAATATTTAGCCAGTTGATCTTTGAAGAGTGCTCATATGAACTAAATTTTACAAATTAATTCACCTAAGATTTGAACATAAACAATAATGTTTATTAAATTATTAGTAATAAAAATGTACTTTGGAAATTATAATTGCCAAAGAGCAACTAATATATCTTACGAGATTATGAAAATTATAGACTGTATTATTGAAGCAATTGTGTTGTGTGGTAAAATCAAATGTGATATTGTTCTTTTACCTCAGATACTATATTATTTTTTCTGGATTTCGAATGCTTTCTTAGCTTATGCTAAGACCATAAAAGAATCACCAGGGCAGGGCATCAAATAGGATATTAAAATGTATAGGATAGGATATAGTAAAAAAAACTTTTTAATTGTAGACGTGGGTACAGGACAACGTCTATCGGGTCATCTAGTATATATAGCCGTTCTATTCTTGTCTTGGACAGCTTGATATCAAGCAGTAGTACTTGAAAATACAGATCTAAATATGATTTTAAGTAGCACATAGCCTTTCGAAGCAATGATGCACTATTATTTAATATCGAATAATAGTTTCATCACGAAGAAAATGGACAACCACTGGGTTGCTTTTTAATAATACTAGGTTACAAGGAATTACATCACAACAGATGATAAAAAACTAAGAATAGCTCTGATTGCTGTTCAAAAATAAAAATGGTAAAAAATGAAAATATATAAAATACATATAAAAATTGTCCATGTCTAGTAATTTTTGCATCAGCAATTAACATGATATCAATTCAGTTCACGGTTTTACCTGTCGTAAATCAACACGTTTATATGGCAATTAATTTACGAAATCTATTATATTATCGCATAACTCCGTTATTTACAAACAAAGAAATTCCCATGATGCGAAGGCGATTTGGGTAATGATTATGCATTGTTTTAAAATACTAGTAGAATTCCAAATATTTGTTTGAAATTCTTTGGAAATAGCAACGAGAATAACTATGCTTGGAAGCCTAAGCAATTCAAAGTCATAAACGAAGTATTGAAAATAATATTTCGTGTTTATCTTTCATAGATAAAGTATTTAATTTAAAAATAACAATGCATTCGAAGCCACTTGAATGATGAATTTTTAGATGCATTAATAACACTTGACAAATGTGGGTCTCGATGGTGTTTGTATCAATTGTATCTCTGGGCTAAACATATGAGCAACATCGGATTTTAAGTGATTGGGAATGTAATAACCGGAGAGAGAAAGGTTTGACTAACGAATAGGAAAAGTCTTGTTCCTAAATTTATTTACCTATCAATATAATTTATTACTTTGTTTATTGCAACTATTATTTTGGGAATATTAATAAATCATTGTGTTTTTGGAAACTGTAGGAAAACTTAAATTTAATTAGTGGTGCATGGCATCGTGCCTTAAGGCAAATTGCTGGAACTTTCCGTACCGTAATTAAACATCTTGGTACGGAACCAAAAAAAATTACACAAAATGTGTACACATTATTAAAATCTCTATAAAATATCTTATAATTTGATGTATATATGTTCAATAAACATTTTTGACTGCAAATTTAACTCGATACAAGTAAAATGTTTTTTGAATTATTAAAATCGGACGCTCTGTTCTGTTGAAAACTGAGTTACTGTTTTTGGCACTTTTTGCCCCGTATCTTCAAAACGGCTTGACCTGCCTTTGCCAAAAACTAATCAGCACGTTTCCTTATCAATACGAATCGAATATTTTTTGAATTATTCAAATCGGTTGATCGGTGTTTCCGAAATCGTACACATACACGCTCACACATTGATCATTTTCGACCGCCTGATGCATTATTTTTTATTTTTTATCTACGAAACCACTAGACCTGCATTCCCAAAAATTTAAACAATTCTTCATTTCGTCAATACAAATACAAAGTTTTTTAAACCATTCAAATCCGATACCACGTTATCTAAAGAACAAAATTACCATTTTTGGCACTTCTTGCTCCTTATCTTCCGAACGGCTGGACCTGCCTTTACTAAAAGCTTATTAGCACGTCTCCCGATGAATACGAATCGAATGTTTATTGATTTATTTAAATCGGTTGATCCGTGTGCACGAAATCGTCGACGAAAATTTGTATCCACACACACATACATCACTTATGTTAATGCCTTGTATTTAATTAGTATTAAGTATTAATATATTTCCATAATTTGCGATTATTTTTGAACAAAAATCAGAGCGATTCTTAGTATTCTATAATTGGTTGTGATTTCGGTTTTCATAACTTGGCATTATCAAAAGGCAACCCAATGGTTGTCCATTCTTTAGGTCTCGAAATTATTATTAGTTATTTATTAGTGCAGCAATGCCTCGAAATGCTATTTTTACTTATAATCGTATTAAGATTTCTATTGTCAAGTACTACTGCTTGATATCAAGCTGTCACTGGGACTTTGCGTAGAATTTTTTTAAAAAAGACTAGTTTTTGCATTTTTAATTGTCATTTATTTTGAGATTTTTGTATTGAAAAAATTTTTTATATACAATATTTTGGGTAAGATTTTTTTGGGCTAATACATCAAAACTTTTGTTCTCTCTCATTTTAGAAGAGAGATTGGACTTTCTTTTCATCATAATTAATGTCTACGAAATGAAAAATCCAACCCATAAATATTTATTCTTGGGAAAAAACGTTACTAACTAAATAATATAATCTATAAATAATTTTACAAATTTAATGTAAATCTGAATAATTAACAAAAATGTACTTTATAAATTATAATTATTTCTTGAAGGTAAATAAAAAAAATGTAACGAAATAGTTTGAATTAAAATGATACTATATTTATAAGATATATAAGTTCATTAAAATATTTTGAATTAGTATAAGTATTTTTTTTGGTTAACCTTCACACGGACGAAAAAAAATTTTGACAATCTGTTATCTACCTCATAAACTATAAGTTAAAATTTGGAATATAGGGAAAATTAAAAAGTATACAAAAAACGAGTATAGGATAGTACATATAAGACATATTTCTGAAATATTCATTAAAATAAAAATTCAATCAAAAATAATAAATAACATACATGTATGCATAATATACCTAATAAATACTGCAAAAATTTGGAGCAAGTTTTGCTTATCTTTGTAATATGAACGGTAATTTGTAAAATCACACGAAATGATCAATTAAATAATACTTAAATAGAGCAATGACTAATTATTTACACCTGTTCAGGTGTCAATGAATCATAAAAAAATGCTGATGACCATATATTTTTATATTTATGAATTGTCGTTCAAAGTTCAACGCATGATAAATGTGATATTTATGTCTTGATCCAATTTATTTGTGCGTACACATTTATTTAAAGATTTGCTATCAAAACAATACCAAAATTTAATTAAGATGTAATTTAGTACATCAATAAAAGGTGTGAACCACTGAGTTTTCTTTTTAAAATTCTATGTTATGTTGTTAAGTAGAAAGACAGACTGATTGTAATTTATAAGCATTTATAAGAAAACAAAAAAAAAGCTATCAAAATAATTTTTTTGAATAAAGGAATAAACTATAATGAAAGGGAAAGTGCAAAACCAAATTTTTATTTCATGGTTTTGAATAAAAAAAAATTACTTATGTCTACTATGAATTATATTTTGTACATATATTTTCTTCCAAGTAAAAATATGATTGGTGGAAGGACTTTTTTAAATGATGTTTATTAATTATAAATAATTGCATATTAAAATATAATTTCTGTTCTTTGTAAGAATACTGAGTCGATAAATTTCAATTCAATATTTTTGAGGTAAACACAATTAATTTGGTCGCACATTTAATTAAAAGTAATATATTAATTTTATTCATGTAATCGTTGTAGAACGTGGACTAGCAACTTCTGGTTGTGGGCTTGATACCTACTTCGGCCAGCTTGGTAACAAGCAGTAGTGATATCAGATCTTTACTTGAAATTATAGATTGAAATAATTTTATGTTAAGTCATAATTGCTTTTCGGGTGATTGCTGCAATAGATATTTATCTTATCAATATATGATAAAAAATCTAAATCAACAGAGAATGGTCAACCACTGGGTTGCGTTCTACAAAAATTAAATCGTGTAATGCATGTATATTTTTAGTTATTTACGTGACAGATCTATTACATTTATAAAACAACCAGTTGCGAAAACAATTAAACAATGGTATAATGATTTCTGTTTATATCCAAGCTCTTATATGTTTACACAATGAATAATAAAGATAAAATTCATTTATAAGAATTGCAAAATTTAATTTTTGCTTATCAAAGAATTAGTAATCAGAAAAGTTAGTCAAGCTTCTCTAGATTGATAACACGAGCATATTTCATATTAGATAATAATAATAGTCATTTTGTTCTTTTGAATACACTTTTAGAAACGCAGTTCAATTATAGTAATGCACAATTAATTTGATTCTAACATTTAGTCACACCAAACCCTTTTGTATCGTGCCATTCAAAAATAATTATGCGAATTGCCTTTTTTATATTTTTATATAGTTGTTTTCTAAATAAATTATAACAAGAAAATATATGTATAGCTGTTTTTTTACACGAGATCATGTAAAATTATACTCTAATTTAATTACTATTACACATGATTTAATAATATTGTTCAGAATGATTTCTTGATTACCACTTATTTTTCATTTATTTTTCAATTGATCTTATCCCTGGTAAAAGAAAGCCAGGTTGTATTTCCTATAGCTTGGTGTCAAGCAATAGTGATATCAGTTTCCACTTGAGAATATAGATATAAATATGATTCCAAGTGAAAATAGTCTCAAGGATATAGTACATCACAATCAGAAATATTAAATAACTAGTGATGTATGATGCCTTGAGGCAAATCGCTGGAACTTTTTGTACCGAATTGAAATTTCGAAAGTCCGTGTCATTTTTGATTCAAAAATTTTTTTTTTGAAAAATAAATTAAATTAAACTCTAATTTAATCAGTATTACATATGATTTAACAATATTGTTTAGAATGATTTATTGATTACCAAAAAAAAAAATCATTTATTTTTAAATTGATTTTATCCGTGATTCTGTGGTAAGATAATCCAGGTTGTATTTCCGTCTCCTACAGCTTGATATCAAGCAGTAGTGATATCAGTTTCCTCTTGAGATTATAGACCTAAATGTGATTTCAGGTGATAATAGTCTTTAGAAACATTGCTGCAATGGATATAGCACATCACTATTAGAAATATTAAATAACTAGTGGTGTATAATAAAGAAAAATTGCTGGAATTCCCAGTACCGAATTTAAATTTTGAAATTTTGTATTATTTTCGATATTCAAAAAAAAATCGAAATAATTTTTTTTCGTTCCATAAAAATAATTGTTTCGTCAACACAAGCAGAAAGTTTTTTAAGTCATTCAAATCAAGGATGTTTATTTCTCTCAAAAACTGCCATTTTTTGCATATTTTGCTCCGTATCTCCGAAATGGCTAGACCTATCTTTGCCAAAAACTATTCACCGCTTCTCCCAATCATTACGAATTGAATGTTTTTTGGTCATTCAAATCGGATGCTGCGTTCTATCAAAAACTCAATTTCTATTTTCTGCTCTCTTTGCTCTGTGCTCCACTCCAAAACGGCTGGACCGACTATTGCCTAAAATTAATCAGTACTTCTCCTTATCAATAGGAATCGATTGTTTTTTGAACCATACAAATCAGTTGGACATGTGCACCCGAAAACCTGGACAAAAAATTGTATCCGTACATACATACACATCCATTTTTTCTGAGGTATGACAAAAATCTTCAAAACGTGAAAATGCGCAAAAATTTTCAATTTTGATTTTTGGACGATTACAATAACTCACCCTACGGGAAGTTAATAATCTCATCACTAATTGTAAGAGAATGGACAACCACTGGGTTGCGTTTTAATAATGCTAAAGTTATATCAGCATAAGATTACTAGTTGTGATTGCTGAGTCACCCGACTAAGTTTTATATTTTCAAGAAATGTTCGATTAAGTTCGTACTTTTTATTTTCTCATATTCTGGGAAAATTAATTATATGAAATAAATATAAAATTAAATCACTAGTTTGCAATAAGCCATTAAATTTATTACTTAGTTCAATTTTTTTGTTGCAACATAGATTTCGACCAACACCATATGTTTCAGTAATACATTTACTCTTGTACCGTACTGTTTCGATATGTGAAATCAAATTAAAGTTTGTCAATAGCTTGTTCTGATTGTGAGTAATTTGATTGAAATTCCTGATTGATTGATTGATTGATTATTTATAAAAATCGATATCCTAAATTTATCTTTAACAGACAATTTCACGCTAAACGATTTCAGTTACCTTAACCTCAAGCCAAGTCGATTATTAAAATTCCACTATATTCAATGCAATTTTATTATAAGTATATGTTGATTTAGCAAAATAATAAATATACTAGTGGTGTATGGCATCGTGCCTTGAGGCAAATTTCTGGAACCTCCTGTAACTTGACGGAACATTCGAGGAATATTAAATGTTTTCAAATAGATTATTATAAATACTGTAACATTGTCTAATATTTATAAGAATTATATAAACCGAATTTCAAAGTTGAAATTATTTGTTCAAAGTATATTAGAAGTATTTAGTCAGAATTGAAATTAAAATTTGAATTATTTTCGATATACAACAATTTTTTTTTGAAAAAAATTGAAACAAAAAAAATTTCCAAGCAATTATTTAGTTAAACAAGTAGAAATTTCTTCGAATCATTCAAATCGGACCCTTAGTTCTCTCAAAATCTGCCGTTTTTGCACATTTAGCTCTGTAACTTCGAAATGGCTGGACCTGCCTTTGCAAAAACTACTAACCACCTCTTCTCCCATCATTACAAATTGAATGTTTTTAGATCATTCAAATCAGATACTCCGTTCTCTCTCAAAATCTCGAATTCTATTTTCTACACTCTTTGCTCCGTATCTCTGTAACGGCTGGGCCTGCCTTTGCCAAAAACTAATCAGCACATCTCCCTATTAATAGGAATCGAATGTTTTTCGAAACATTCAAATCGGTTGATCCGTGCGCCCGAGAACGTGGACGAAAAAATGCGGACATACAAAACAATCCATTTTTTCTGGGGTATGCCAAAATGTTCAGAAACCTTTAAAACGTGAAGATATGCAAAAATTTTCATTTTAGATTTGCGGCTCATTACTATAACTACCCGACGGGAAGTTAATAAATACATCATATCATAAATCATCAATAAATCGTAGAGGGCTCGCCCTAGGTAAGCGGTTAAGAGCGATGGGACTTGTTTCAGAGGTCCCGGGTTCGATAGCCTTTTCGAGCAGCCTGTTGTCAGGCAGCAGTGACAACGATTTTCACTTGGAAATATAGATTATAATATGTTTTCAAGTGAAAATAGCCTTCATCCGGCATTGCTGCACCAATAAAATGTCAGCCCTATTAGATTAATTCTAATAACAAAATCATCAAATATGGATGGATTAACCATTGGGTTACCATCTAAAAAAATACGAAGTAAGGAGAAGTTTCAGCCCAACAGCTCATAGGACGTAAGGTTCTGATAGCTGTTAAAAAATATTCAATAAAAAAAATAATAAATCGTAGAAATATTACCACGGACTAAACAGAAAATATGTTTATAAGTAAATCAGGTAATTGGCAAACGAAGAAGAAAAGAATTGTATAGAACTAGCAGAGCAGCTGATGTGTCCATTGCGTTAATTGGCATTTATTTAAGGCGGCATAATCTCCCCACTTTTTGGAAATGACCGTTGGTTTTTGTGAATGAACCGTTATGATCGCCTTGCTTTGCATCAGCCGGCAACAAAGAGCAAGAGCCACGACAGGTAGCCGAATGAATCAGGCCATAACCGTACGAGATGCCCGAGTATCGCGTAATCATATTCCACTGTCCCACAATTCGGAATTTGAAAAAAATGCAGGTCAAATTATAACCAGAAGAAAAAAAAACAATAATAAATTATTAAGTGAAATCTCTATTTGACCAACTTGGTGAAAAGATTTGAGACTGAACTCCAATAGGCTATATGTTGTTTCTAAGTTCCAATGTAATAGTTACATAGATCGAATATTGTAATAGAAGATTTTTTTTTATTTCATTAAGTAATTACAACTGTCTATAAATATGACATCTAGTAATTTTTTGATTAATATAAATAGAAAGGGCATATCAGGCGCGCCCAGTGTGGTCCTAATATTATTGTTGTTAAAAACTAAAATAGATTTGATCCAGTCTTATAAAGTAATCAAATTAAACTATACATATTAGATTAAACAAAAAATAATCTACTAATCTTATCTAGTACTAAACCTAGAATTAAGTCTACATTATTTCTAGACGATAACATAAAAACCTTATTGTGCTAGCTGAATAAGTTTTGTTCTCTGTATTTTGAAAAGTAATAATTAGTGAAAATTCATCTTATCTTTTACTTTTCTCTGTACTATTTGGGTTGTCAGAATTGCTGTTTTTTGTACCTTATGAACAAGTTATTAACTTCCCGTAGGTAAGTTATTGTAATGGGCTGAAAATCGGAATTGAAAATTTACATTTCTCGACGTTTTGAAGGTTTCTGAACATTTTAGCATATTTCAGAAAAAATGGATGTGTGTGTGTGTGTATGTATGTATGGATACAAATTTTCGCCCACGTTTTCGGGCGTACGGATAAACCGATTTGAATGGTTCAAAAAAACATTCGATTCCTATTGATAGGGAAAAGAGCTGATTAGTTTTTGGCAAAGGCAGGTCCAGCCGTTACGGAGATAGGGAGCAAAGAGTGCAGAAATAGAAATCGAGTTTTTGAGAGAACGGAGTATCCGATTTGAATGATCTAAAAAACATTCAATTAGTAATGATTGGGAGAAGTGTTTATTAGATTTTGGCAAAGGCAGGCCTAGCCATTTTGAAGATACGAAGCTAAATAAGTAAAAAATGGCAGTTTTTGAGAGAACTTAACGTCCGATTTAAATGATTCAAAGAACTTTCTGCTTGTCTTAACAAAATAATTGATATTGGAAAAAAAAATTTGTTCCATTTTTTTTTTTTAGTTCTGTGTATATCGAAAATATTTCAGGTTTTATTTTTAATTCTGACTATAGTTCTAATATGCAATTCAGTTTATATAATTCTTATAAATATTAGACAATATTAGAATATTTATAATAATCTATTTGGAAACATTCAGTATTCCTCGAACATTTCGTTACGGTACGGGAAGTTCCAGCAATTTGCCTTAAGGCACGATGCCATGATTGCCTCAAGACAGAATTCCACTTACAGCTTTTTAAAGTCTTATTTAGGCAGATAATTAAAGCAAAAAAAAATTTTATGGGTCAAGCACAATTTATCAGTATCTGCAATATAATAAATTAGTTCTAATGAGCTTTAATTAACTTCCCGCAGTGTGATTGAGAGTGATGTGAGTTACAGTAATGGCCAAAAATCGAAAATTAAAATTTTTGCATTTCTTCACGTTTCAGAGGTTCTGAACATTTTGGCATATCTCAGAAAA
Organism: Ctenocephalides felis; assembly: GCF_003426905.1. Classification (NCBI taxonomy): domain Eukaryota; kingdom Metazoa; phylum Arthropoda; class Insecta; order Siphonaptera; family Pulicidae; genus Ctenocephalides; species Ctenocephalides felis. Next base: position 66,683,320 of record NW_020537324.1, read on the forward strand.
AATGGATGTATATATATGTGACTGTGTGTATGTGTGGAGACCATTTTTCGTCGACGATTTCTGGCGTACGGATTTTCCGATTTAAATGGTTCAAAAAACATTCGGTTCTTATTGATGAGA
>NW_020537324.1:66684439-66701487 GCF_003426905.1 Ctenocephalides felis
TGTTTCGTACCTGAACTCCCTCGTGCAAACTCCGTTATAGATGTGTTCGGTGTCGGCTATCCCCGTCGCCTCTCGTCGGTTAGCTGCTTGCTTGCATCTCGCACACATTGAACGTTTCGCTGGAAAGTGAAATGTGAAAACAATGTTCTTTCAAGACAAGACATTTTAGATTTAGACCATAAGTGAAGTGAGTAGTTTATGCCGGCATGGCATAGTAAAATAAATTTAATATATAATTTAAACTGTTTTACCCCTTAACGACAATGTGATAATCGAAATAAATATACGGGGATATATTGACAGATCGCGAGTGTCTTTTTAGCAAGGGTGTATACAGTTTACATTGTTCTTGAGATGTTTGTTATTTTCGAGACACAGCAATGTAAATATGATGTGAGTTTTAACTTTTGTTCAATAGTGTTTTAGTAATATAAAAAGGTTGTTAGTGAAGACTTTAGAGACATTTCGTTAAGCTTTGAATTGATAATTAACAGTAAAGTAATTAAATAACACTATTTTGATACATTGTTTTGTGATTGTGTGAAGTTGCATAGTTTTCGTGTGACATTTGTAAATCGTGACTTATAGGATTAACATTTGCATCTGAGGTATGTCTTAAAAGTCAGAAATAATAATAATATATATACATATACATATATATATATATATATATATATATATATATATATCATGTGTATATATAACTAACTATTTTTCAATTTACTAAATTATATTTTTTATTATAATGGTTGCCCCCCGTGACATTATTTCAGGTTATAACCAAACATTTTTGCATGTTTGCTGTTTTCCAAATATCAAAAGTACATATATAAATTTTAGTACATATTTAACATACACATAAAGTATATATTGTTTTAATATTTTAAGATGTTAATGTTAAGTTCGTATTTAGTTTTTAAATCTCGTATTAAATTTCTATTTTTGCAAGTAAATGCTGTGCACCCCACCCTTATATAAACGTCATTGATTATTTGGAAGTCGTTCTCATGTTCCGAGTCGCGCCTATTTACTAAATATTCACTTTATTGAAGGGAACGTTATATGTATTTTAAATGTCATATATATATATATATATATATATATATATATATATATATATTCAGATTTAGATTTTTTTGTTCGACTTTGAAACTTGTTCGTCAAATATTGATTTACAGCAATATTAATTTATTTTGCACGTTTTTTGTACGTTTCGACACTGTATGTATGTCATCATATGTTGACGTACTTAATATTCAGCATATTTTCACTAAACCTAAAAAAGTATTTAGCATTAATATTTCAAGATATTTACATTCTACTTGCATTTAACAAATTTCAAATAAATTTATGTTTTTTGAACTGTCAACTGTCAAAGCGAACGCCATTAATTATTTATTATTAATACCTTAATCACTGGTGTGAAGTTTGTATCTTTCACTCATCAAATTTAAGTGAATTGTCATTTTGACAGTTCTCATCTCATGTGTCAAACAATTTAATTATTTTCAAAATTTTCTACTTTCTTCTCCATAAATATTATATTTATTCTGTTCAGAACCACTACTATATATGCATTGACACATTCTGAAATGATTTATCAAAATTCGAATATCCGTTTAGGAGTAGTTGAAATTCGCTTGAAATTCGAATTTAGCTGAAATTTGAGCCTAGATAATATTTGAATATAATGTACAAGAAAAATGTAATGTCTACATTATTATTGCCAAAAAGCAGCTAAGATGTACCCAGATATTAAAATAATACAATATACAGTCAACAGTATATATTTGGCAGATGATATTATATAATTCAGTCCAAAATTGCATTTTACGTTATTTTTTTAAACTTATGCATGTCGCATTTTGGTTTACTTCACTAAATTCTTTAACAACACAAAAAATATTTCTACTTATTGAAAAATGATTTAGAATTTTGTTTCATGTGTATTTGTTCGGTTTCATTGGATATGGAATATTTAGCCAGTTGATCTTTGAAGAGTGCTCATATGAACTAAATTTTACAAATTAATTCACCTAAGATTTGAACATAAACAATAATGTTTATTAAATTATTAGTAATAAAAATGTACTTTGGAAATTATAATTGCCAAAGAGCAACTAATATATCGTACGAGATTATGAAAATTATAGACTGGATTATTGAAGCAATTGTGTTGTGTGGTAAAACCAAATGTGATATTGTTCTTTTACCTCAGATACTATATTATTTTTTCTGGATTTCGAATGCTTTCTTAGCTTATGCTAAGACCTTAAAAGAATCACCAAGGCAGGGCATCAAATAGGATATTAAAAAGTATAAGATAGGATATAGTAAAAAATTTGGAACTATTGAATGGAGACGTGGGTACAGGACAACGTATGCCGGGTCATCTAGTATATATAGCATTTCTATTCTTATCTTGGACAGCTTGATATCAAGCAGTAGCACTTGAAAATACATATGATTTTAAGTGCACTTTCACAAATATCTAATGATAATTTCATGACCAAAAAAATGAACAACCACTGGGTTGCCACATAATAATGATAGGTTATCAGCATTTACATTACATCAGATTATATAACACCAAGAATGGCTCTGATTGCTGTTTAAAAATAAAATACAATCTATAAAAATTGTCTGTGTCTAGTAATTTTTGCACCAGCATTTAATATGATATCAATTCAGTTCACGGTTTTACCTGTCGTAAATCAACACGTTTATATGGCAATTAATTTACGAAATCTATTATATTATCGCATAACTCCGTTATTTACAAACAAAGAAATTCCCATGATGCGAAGGCGATTTGGGTAATGATTATGCATTGTTTTAAAATACTAGTAGAATTCTAAATATTTGTTTGAAATTCTTTAGAAATAGCAACGAGAATGCTTGGAAGCCTAAGCAATTCAAAGTCATAAACGAAGTATTGAAAATAATATTTCGTGTTTATCTTTCATAGATAAAGAATTTAATTTAAAAATAACAATGCATTCGAAGCCACTTGAATGATGAATTTTTAGATGCATTAATAACACTTGACAAATGTGGGTCTCGATGGTGTTTGTATCAATTGTATCTCTGGGCTAAACATATGAGCAACATCGGATTTTAAGTGATTGGGAATGTAATAACCGGAGAGAGAAAGGTTTGACTAACGAATAGGAAAAGTCTTGTTCCTAAATTTATTTACCTATCAATATAATTTATTACTTTGTTTATTGCAACTATTATTTTGGGAATATTATAAATCATTGTGTTTTTGGAAACTGTAGGAAAACTTAAATTTAATTAGTGGTGCATGGCATCGTGCCTTAAGGCAAATTGCTGGAACTTTCCGTACCGTAATTAAACATCTTGGTACGGAACCAAAAAAAATTACACAAAATGTGTACACATTATTAAAATCTCTATAAAATATCTTATAATTTGATGTATATATGTTCAATAAACATTTTTGACTGCAAATTTAACTCGATACAAAAGTAAAATGTTTTTTGAATTATTAAAATCGGACGCTCTGTTCTGTTGAAAACTGAGTTACTGTTTTTGGCACTTTTTGCCCGTATCTTCAAAACGGCTTGACCTGCCTTTGCCAAAAACTAATCAGCACGTTTCCTTATCAATACGAATCGAATATTTTTGAATTATTCAAATCGGTGATCGGGTGTTTCCGAAATCGTACACATACACGCTCACACATTGATCATTTTCGACCGCCTGATGCATTATTTTATTTTTATCTACGAAACCACTACTAGACCTGCATTCCCAAAATTTAAACAATTCTTCATTTCGTCAATACAAATACAAAGTTTTTAAACCATTCAAATCCGATACCACGTTATCTAAAGAACAAAATTACCATTTTTGGCACTTCTTGCTCCTTATCTTCCGAACGGCTGGACCTGCCTTTACTAAAAGCTTATTAGCACGTCTCCCGATGAATACGAATCGAATGTTTATTGATTTATTTAAATCGGTTGATCCGTGTGCACGAATCGTCGACGAAAATTTGTATCCCACACACATACATCACTTATGTTAATGCCTTGTATTTAATTAGTATTAAGTATTAATATTTCCATAATTTGCGATTATTTTTGAACAAAAATCAGAGCGATTCTTAGTATTCTATAATTGGTTGTGATTTCGGTTTTCATAACTTGGCATTATCAAAAGGCAACCCAATGGTTGTCCATTCTTTAGGTCTCGAAATTATTATTAGTTATTTATTAGTGCAGCATGCCTCGAAATGCTATTTTTACTTATAATCGTATTAAGATTTCTATTGTCAAGTACTACTGCTTGATATCAAGCTGTCACTGGGACTTTGCGTAGAATTTTTTAAAAAAGACTAGTTTTTGCATTTTAATTGTCATTTATTTTGAGATTTTGTATTGAAAAAATTTTTTATATACAATATTTTGGGTAAGATTTTTTTGGGCTAATACATCAAACTTTTGTTCTCTCTCATTTTAGAAGAGAGATTGGACTTCTTTTCATCATAATTAATGTCTACGAAATGAAAATCCAACCCATAAATATTTATTCTTGGGAAAAAACGTTACTAACTAAATAATATAATCTATAAATAATTTTACAAATTTAATGTAAATCTGAATAATTAACAAAAATGTACTTTATAAATTATAATTATTTCTTGAAGGTAAATAAAAAAAATGTAACGAAATAGTTTGAATTAAAATGATACTATATTTATAAGATATATAAGTTCATTAAAATATTTTGAATTAGTATAAGTATTTTTTTTGGTTAACCTTCACACGGACGAAAAAAAAATTTTGACAATCTGTTATCTACCTCATAAACTATAAGTTAAAATTTGGAATATAGGGAAAATTAAAAAGTATACAAAAAACGAGTATAGGATAGTACATATAAGACATATTTCTGAAATATTCATTAAAATAAAAATTCAATCAAAAATAATAAATAACATACATGTATGCATAATATACCTAATAAATACTGCAAAAATTTGGAGCAAGTTTTGCTTATCTTTGTAATATGAACGGTAATTTGTAAAATCACACGAAATGATCAATTAAATAATACTTAAATAGAGCAATGACTAATTATTTACACCTGTTCAGGTGTCAATGAATCATAAAAAAATGCTGATGACCATATATTTTTATATTTATGAATTGTCGTTCAAAGTTCAACACGTGATAAATGTGATATTTATGTCTTGATCCAATTTATTTATGCGATACATTTATTTACAGAATTGTTTAAAGATTGGCCATCAAAATAATTTTATTTAAATTATTTTAAATCTAACATCGAATCGGATCGCCACTGGGTGACTTTCGACCTTTTTCCTTTATTTAATAAACCATCAAAATTACTGAATGTTAAATTAGAACGACAGATTGTAATTCGCAAATGTATATTAAAAAAATATATTTAAGGAGAAAACTATAATAATGTGGAAAATGCAAACAAAAGATTTATTTTATAGTATTGGATAAAAAAATACCAATACCAATACCAATGAATTATATCTCGCTCATATTCAATATTCTCCTATAATCATTATATTTTCTTCCAAGTAAATCAGACAATTGTTAGGTCTTTTGTAAATGATGTTTATTAATTATTAATTAGTTGCATATTAAAATATAGCGATACATATAGTTGTAAGCTTGTAAGAATCTGAGCAGATAAACTTCAATTTAATATTTTTCAGGTAAATACAATGAATTTAGTCACACTTTCAATTAAAAGTAATATATTTGTTTTATTTATGTAATCATTGTAGAACGTGGACTAGCAACTTCTGGTTCCGGGTTTGATACCCACCTTTGTCAGCTTAGTAACAAGCATTAGTGATATCAGTTCTTTCCTTGAAATTATGGATCTAAATTAATTTGATGTTAAGTGATAATTGCTTTTCGGGTGATTGCTGCAATAGATATTTATCTTATCAATATATGATAAAAAATCTAAATCAACAGAGAATGGTCAACCACTGGGTTGCGTTCTACAAAAATTAAATCGTGCAATGCATGTATATTTATAGTTATTTACGTGACAGATCTATTACATTTATAAAACAACCAGTTGCGAAAACAATTAAACAATGGTATAATGATTTCTGTTTATATCCAAGCTCTTATATGTTTACACAATGAATAATAAAGATAAAATTCACTTATAAGAATTGCAAAATTTAATTTTTGCTTATCAAAGAATTAGTAATCAGAAAAGTTAGTCAAGCTTCTCTAGATTGATAACACGTGCATATTTCATATTAGATAATAGTAATAGTCATTTTGTTCTTTTGAATATACTTTTAGAAACGCAGTTTAATTAAAGTAATGCAAAATTAATTTTAACCCAACATTTTGTCTCACCAAACCATTTGTATCGTGCCAGTGAATAATAATTATGCGAATTGTTATATATTTTTATATAGATGTTTTTTACTCGAGATCATATAAAATTATACTCTAATTTAATTAGTATTACATATGATTTAATAATATTGTTTAGAATGATTTCTTGACTACCACAATTTTTTTTTTAATTTCTTTTTAAATTGATCTTATCCGCGGTTCCGAGGTGAGAGAAATCCAGGTTGTATTTCCGTCCCCGAGAGCTTGATATCAAGCAGTAGTGATATCAGTTTTCACTTGAGAATATAGATCTAAATATGATTTCAAGTGAAAATGGTCTTTAGAAGCAACGAATACAGCACATCACTATCAGAAATACTAAATAACTAGTGGTGTATGATGCCGTGCCTTGGGAAAATTGCTGTAACTTCCCGTACCGAATTTTGAAAATCCGTATTTTTTCGATATTAAAAAAATTTTTTTTTGAAAATAAAAAAAAAAATTGAAATATTTTTTTTGTTCCACAAAAACAATTGTTTTTTCAACACAAGCAGAAAGTCATTCAAATCGGATGCTTATTTCTATCAAAAACTGCCATTTTTCCACGAAAACAATTTTTTTGTCAGCCCAAGCGGCCTCTCAAAAACTGCCATTTTTGCATTATTTGCTCCGTATCTCCGAAATGGCTGGACCTGTCTTTGCCAAAAACTAATCACCACTTCTCAACATTGTTACGAATTGAATGTTTTTTGGTCATCCAAATCGGATGCTACGTTCTCTCAAAAACTTGATTTCTATTTTCTGCTCTCTTTGCTCTGTAACTCCAAAACGGCTGGACCTGCTTTTGCCATAAACTAATCGGCATTATCAATAGGAATCGAATGTTTTTTGAACCATACAAATCAGTTGAACATGTGCACCCGAAAACGTCGACAAAAAATTGTATCCGTACATACATACACATTCATTTTTTCTGAGGTATGACAAAAATCTTCAAAACGTGAAAATGCGCAAAAATTTTCAATTTTGATTTTTGGACGATTACAATAACTCACCCTACGGGAAGTTAATAATCTCATCACTAAGAGAATGGACAACCACTGGGTTGCGTTTTAATAATGCTAAAGTTATATCAGCATAAAGATTACTAGTTGTGATTGCTGAGTCACCCGACTAAGTTTTATATTTTCAAGAAATGTTCGATTAAGTTCGTACTTTTTATTTTCTCATATTCTGGGAAAATTAATTATATGAAATAAATATAAAATTAAATCACTAGTTTGCAATAAGCCATTAAATTTATTACTTAGTTCAATTTTTTTGTTGCAACATAGATTTCGACCAACACCATATGTTTCAGTAATACATTTACTCTTGTACCGTACTGTTTCGATATGTGAAATCAAATTAAAGTTTGTCAATAGCTTGTTCTGATTGTGAGTAATTTGATTGAAATTCCTGATTGATTGATTGATTGATTATTTATAAAAATCGATATCCTAAATTTATCTTTAACAGACAATTTCACGCTAAACGATTTCAGTTGCCTTAACCTCAAGCGAAGTTGATTATTAAAATTCCACTGTATGTACCAGCAATTTTATTATAATTATATGTTGATTTAGCAAAATAACAAATATAACTAGTGGTGTATGGCATCGTGCCTTGAGGCAAATTTCTGGAACCTCCTGTAACTTGACGGAAACATTCGAGGAATATTAAATGTTTTCAAATAGATTATTATAAATACTGTAACATTGTCTAATATTTATAAGAATTATATAAACCGAATTTCAAAGTTGAAATTATTTGTTCAAAGTATATTAGAAGTATTTAGTCAGAATTGAAATTAAAATTTGAATTATTTTCGATATACAACAATTTTTTTTTGAAAAAAAATTGAAACAAAAAAAAATTTCCAAGCAATTATTTAGTTAAAACAAGTAGAAATTTCTTCGAATCATTCAAATCGGACCCTTAGTTCTCTCAAAATCTGCCGTTTTTTGCACATTTAGCTCTGTAACTTCGAAATGGCTGGACCTGCCTTTGCCAAAAACTAACCACCTCTTCTCCCAATCATTACAAATTGAATGTTTTTTAGATCATTCAAATCCGATACTCCGTTCTCTCAAAATTTCGATTTCTATTTTCTACACTCTTTGCTCCGTATCTCCGTAACGGCTGGGCCTGCCTTTGCCAAAAACTAATCAGCACATCTCCCTATTAATGGGAATCGAATGTTTTCTGAACTATTCAAATCGGTTGATCCGTGCGCCCGAAAACGTGAACGAAAAAATGCGGACATACAAAATATATATACACACACATCCATGTTTTCTGGGGTATGCCAAAATGTTCAGAAACCTTCAAAACGTCGAGAAATGTAAACATTTTCAATTTCGATTTTCGGCTTATTACTATAACTACCCTAAGATAATAAACACATCTTATCATAAATCATTAATAAATCGTAGAAATATTATCGCAGCCTACACAGAAACTATGTTTGTAAGTGAATCAGGTGGGCTTTCCCGTAGGTAAGCGATTAAGAGCGATGGGACCTGAATCAGAGGTCCCGGGTTCGATACCCACTTCGAGCAGCCTGTTGTCAGGCAGCAGTGACAACGAGTTTTACTTGGAAATATAGATTACAATATGTTTTCAAGTGAAAATAGCCCTTGCCAGGCATTGCTGCACCAATAAAATGTCAGCCCTATTAGATTAATTCTAATAACAAAATCATCAAATATGGATGGATTAACCATTGGGTTACCATCTAAAAAATACGAAGTAAGGGAGAAGTTTCAGCCCAACAGCTCATAGGACGTAAGGTTCTGATAGCTGTTAAAAAATATTCAATAAAAAAAATAATAAATCGTAGAAATATTACCACGGACTAAACAGAAAATATGTTTATAAGTAAATCAGGTAATCGGCAAACGAAGAAGAAAAGAATTGTATAGAACTAGCAGAGCAGCTGATGTGTCCATTGCGTTAATTGGCATTTATTTAAGTCGGCATAATCTCCCCACTTTTTGGAAATGACCGTTGGTTTTTGTGAATGAACCGTTATGATCGCCTTGCTTTGCATCAGCCGGTAACAAAGAGCAAGAGCCACGACAGGTAGCCGAATGAATCAGGCCATAACCGTACGAGATGCCCGAGTATCGCGTAATCATATTCCACTGTCCCACAATTCGGAATTTGAAAAAAATGCAGGTCAAATTATAACCAGAGGAAAAAAAACAATAATAAATTATTAAGTGAAATCTCTATTTGACCAACTTGGTGAAAAGATTTAAGACTGAACTCGAATAGGCTATATGTTGTTTCTAAGTTTCCAATGTAATAGTTACATAGATCGAATATTGTAATAGAAGTTTTTTTTTATTTCATTAAGTCATTACACATGTTATAAATATGACATCTAGTAATTTTTTGATTAATATAAATAGAAAGGGCATATCAGGCCGCCCAGTAGTGGTCCTAATATTATTGTTGTTAAGCTAAAATAGATTTGATACAGGTAGTCTTATAAACTAATCAAATTAAACTAGTATTAAACCTAGAATTAAGTCTACATTATTTCTAGACGATAACATAAAATGTACTATTATATATATATATTTCTCTGTACTATTTGAGTTGTCAGAATTGCTGTTTTTTTGTACCTTATGAACAAGTTATTTAAAGTCTAATGTTTATGGGTCAAGCACAATTTATCCAGTATCTGCAATATAATAAATTAGTTCTAAAGAGCTTTAATTAACTTCCCGTAGTGTGATTGAGAGTAATGTGAGTTACAGTAATGGGCCAAAAAATCGAAAATTAAAATTTTTGCATTTCTTCACGTTTCAGAGGTTTCTGAACATTTTGGCATACCTCAGAAAAAATGGATGTATATGTATATATGTCTGTGTGTATGTGTGGAGACCATTTTTTGTCGATTTCTGGCGTACGGATTTCCCGACTTGAATGGCTCAAAAAACATTCGACTCTTATTGATGAGGAGACGTGCTGATTAGTTTTTGACGAAAACAGGTTCAGCAGCTTCGGAGATATGGACCAAAAAGTGCTAAAATGTCACTTTTTAAGAGCAACCGATTTGAATGATCCCAAAAATAATCGATTCGTAATGATGGGTGTTTAGATTACGGTAAAGGCAGGTCTAGCCGTTTCGGAGATATAGAGCTAAGTGTGCAAAAAATGAGTTTTTGAAAAAACTTTTACTTTTATTCAATACAATAATATAGTATAAGCTATTAGAAAAAACAGTAAAAAAAAACATTTTTCATTTTTAAAAATCATTTATTTAAATTTCTGCCTCTCATGAAAATATTTGGTTTCCAAACTTATCCCATAATTTTATGTGAATATCTTTTGAAGGTAATATAAATAAAACAAAATGCGTAAATTCACGAACGCGTTAATAATTGATAACTTGAATTATAAATATATTTTTAATTAAAATTTTATCATCATACTATTGTTCTGTTTGCGTAATTAAGATTAATTCAAATTTATTTATATTTACTAAAATTATGACTAATTAACCTATTAATCTTGCTGTTGTTTCTTATTCGCAGTGTATTACTCATATTGCGATATGGTATTTCACCTAATTAATTTCTATGTAGATATTATATTTCCTAGTCTCGGATAGTTTGACGTGTACAATAAAAGTAATTAACATATATATTATATCGCAAATATTTTTGATAAATAATCAGAGTCCTGAGTAATAAAAGTAATTAACAAATATATATTATATCGCAAATGTTTCTGATAAATAATCAGAGTCCTGAGTAATAATGTTTAAATTAACTTAATCAGTATGCGAAGTCAATATTTGTAAATATCACCGATTGTTAAGGCAAGTTGCATGTATATTCTGATACGTGTAAATAATTTACTTATTACTCGTGGGAATTAAGATTTAGCTTTATAAATAAAAGCCTTTGCTAAAAACTAATCATTGTCATATTTTATTTTAGAATATCTTTTTTTAGAAAAACCCGGGACATAAGGTGGAAATCTGGGACTGTCGGACGTATAGTCACCTTAGTAATACAGCATCGGTAAGATATCAAAAATGGTTTTTGAAATCATCATTATTTCTACTATCGCCGGGCATAGAACTTTGACTTCATTTTGTTTCGATTCGTTTTGCGCAAAAATAAACAAACATTTATTTTTCTCATATAGAAAAGCACGTGTTCAGCAACTAAAACTAGCCTACAGTTGAAAGACCTTGGTTTGCGGGAACATTTCTAATTGCAACTGGCTGCGTAAGTTCACGACATTTTAATTACACCAGTTTCACTCGAGATCCGGTTTAGAGGAGACCCATTGTGTTTTATAATATACTTGTTTTAAGGCTTCTATCGTGAATTTATCGAGAAAATTAAATAATGAAATGCTTCATTAAAAGCCACACCTCGGGTGTTGCGATTCGTATACAAACGTTACCTTGAACAAGCCTCGCCGTTGATGTGTTAGGTCTAATAATCACATAATATGATGGATACACATATGGTTCTATTGTAAAAACTTGCTAATAAAAATTGAATTTGTATACTATTCAAATATCGCCTAAACTAAATCTATGGGCGTTCAAACGATTTGTCTATTGAAAAAGCATTTTTATTTTTGAAGTAAATTCTCAGGCGCGACTAGGGTGTAAATCCGTACAAATGCAACGGAAGTGCGTTACGGCAAGGTCGAGTGCCATGATTTGTCATTCGCTCTCGATGATGTCATTTCTATACGGGTCGATTGTGATTGGTCGTCGTATTTGTGCGAGGCTTTTTTGGATGCGTGACTTTGTACGTGCGTACGTCAACGAAAGTATGAAGCATATTGTTCATTTTTTGGTGTTACATGTCTTTTCATTTTAAGGTTAAATATTAGTACAGATTTTGAGTTAATAAAACATGTCTGGATCGGAAGAATATTTTATTCTGTCCTCCATAAATAATTATAGTGCAAATAATAAAGCCAATGGAAAATCTGTGCCGTGTAAGAAACGTAAGTTATTCAAGTAATTTGTATTACTCGTGGTTACTATATATTTTTGAAGTTATTAAAATGGAATTTATTTTTATATGCAAGACAGCTACTACAACTGTTCAAAGAATGAAACTGTATCGCCAGCGAAAAGTAGATGAAAGTCTTTTTTTATTAGTACATTATGTAGATAATAATGTGTCCCAGAACTCAACGTCAAGCCGAAATAACGGAGTGAAAAAATAGGATTTTTTTGAAGTAAAACTTCTTTAGGCGCGACTAGGGAGTAAATCTATGAAAATGCAACGGAAGAGCGTTACGGCCTAGTCGAGTGCCAATGATTTGTCAATCTCTCTATGACGAGCTTATAAGTGCAATCTAGAACTTTGCTCAAACTGATACAATTTATTCGTTATTGTGGTAAATTTTATTAATTCTGTTCATTTAATTTTTGGATTTGTAACCGCAAATAACATTTCTAGTACTACAGGCAAAAATAATGACCCAGGTTTTCAAGAATTGAGATTTTTTGTTGCACTGTTGGACTTTTCAAATTTGGTCTATTCTTAGAGGCCCTTTTTTTAAACGAATCATTGGCACTCGACTCGCTCGAAACGCTCTTCCGTTGCATTTTCTTAGATTTACTCCTTAGTCGCGCCTAAAGAAGTTTTACTTCAAAAAGCACTAAAATGTGAAGGCAATAAGTTCCATTAAAATTATAAAAGTTTGGGCATTTAATCAGAATTGTAAAATAACATACTTGATATCTTCAGAATAAAAAATTTAATAAAAAACTGTTTTGTCCAAGTACAAAATCATTCGGAAAATGTTAGTTGGAAATTCGTCATGCTAATTATAGTGTTTAGTATAGATTCTCTTGTAATTATTATTGTTTCAATAAAATTGTTAAATTGTTACAATAAAAACTATTAGTTTCAGATATTGTTAACATTCCACGGTTTTATGTGATGTTTTATATATTTCCCATAATTAACCGTAAACATGTTTTTTTTTTAATTTAGAAAAAATATGTTTGCACAATAATACATGTTTAAATTATTAGTCCAAATTATTTGATATTTGCAGATTTTTTCCATGCAAAATTGTTCTAATGAAGAGATTATTTCCGTAATCCCTGATCCATTTTAATTGCCTTTGATATAATTAATATTCGTCCTTGTAATTTCTGCTAGATTTCTCTCAAACGGGGAAACCCATCATTTGAAAAATATAGTAAAAGTTATAAGATGAATTATTTATTATAAACTAGTTTGTAAACCATACAAAACACAAATTAATTGTGCTGTGTCGTTTATTCAATTTGATCATTATAGAGAAGACAATGTTGGAACGCTTTTTATTAAGTGCAATAAAAAACGGAAATGTTATTAAAAAAATTAGACGTTAAATATCTCTAAGTAAATTTGTAGTGTAAATGTTTTATTTATACATTGTCTGAAAGAACATTTGTTTCTCCTTTATTTATGTGCCTATACATCATGATTGACCATCATTTATTATCAATTTGGGCCAGTATGTTTTTATATGATATTAATTTATTTTTTTAGTAATTATTTAAACATTCATTGAAATATTTGATATAAATTAATAAATTCAACTACACTTCTTGTTTTTTGTAGAGATTTTCTGCAACTTTTGTTTATTATATCTGGGTAAAATATTAATAAATATTATATTTATCATGAACACTATATTGAACATGAACCGGATCAATATAATAAAATAACATTGTTTTATCTATGACTTAATTTTCTATATCATATACTGAAATAGGTTCTTTTATACTATATTATTTACTGTTACAATGACTTCCGCAGCAATTTATTGTGTTTTTTTCATTTTTGCACATTTCTCCAGCACAGTCACACTTTTTTTTGAGTTCTGGCTTTCCATATATTTGGTCATTGGTGTCGCAAGTCAGTGGCTTATTGAAACATTTATTATAAATTTTCAAGCGCATTTTGCTGTCTTCATCCGATTTCTCATACCTGGAAAAAAATAGTTTTATTTATTATTTTAATTTTTATCTTAATTTATTTTAATTGGAAATTTAAAAATAGTAAATTTAGAAGTTCTAAACTATTATGAATCGTGTTTATTAAGTTGATATGATAAAAAATGCAAAATATTTTGAAATTAATTAAATATTTTTATAAGGACATGATAAATTATTAAGTACACACTACTAAACCATTAAACCATTTTTCTAGAAAAAGATTTCAAACTGAATTTGTTTTAAAAGACTAATTGTGAACAAGCACCGTCACCAATATAGTAAGCAGCTACGATATAACCAGGTCTATTTGTAAGAACAAAACTAATTGTAAAAGTATATTTGATAAAAATGATACATTAAAATTTCTCCAAAAGTCTAGCATTTTTTCTATCTTTCTATACATAGGCAACGCCTATTTACAGAAGGGTTAACTGAATATCATTTATATAATTTAATTTAAGATAAACTTACATCATATCCCTTTGCATTAATAGTTTCTGTCTTGTGCGGAAACAATTTGATCCTGTTGATATAAATCCCTTTCCAAAATCATTTCTTCATGATCGTGCCTTATTTGCCTATCACGATTATGAATCTCCTGCTCTATTGCCAGCTGCTTTGCTTTATATCTATTTTCAAAAAATGAGATTTAGCACACAAATATTCATTAAATTCATAATCATAAAAAATCTAGACGTACGCAAACTGTCCTTCGCGCCTTATTAATTGTTGCCTTCTAAACTGCTCCTGCTCCCAACGCAATTGATCCCTGTGATGAATCTGCTGCTCCAACAACATCTGCTCCCTTTGGTACATCATTTGAACTTCTCGACCATGCAATTCTCTCTCTAATCGACACTTATCTCTAATCTACATTAATATATAATATTTAAATTTATTGGCGCAAGGCGAATTAATATTTGTTTTATATTTCAATAATTATTTTATGTACCGTAGGAACAGCAACATGAAGCGACGGGCACTTGTCTACCGTCTTATTACAATGTTTGATTTCTACTATTTTTGGGGATGCTGTTATAATCTCAGAAAACGTTTCATTCATGATACTAGCTAGTTTTCTTTTGGAGGCTTTACCACAAATGTTTGATTGTGATTCTAAGTTTTTCTGACATTCTTTATTGTGAACATCTACAACAAGTGATCCCTCGCTTTCGGATTGTCCTCCACCTTCAGTACGAGGTGCTATGCATTCAACTGTGATCGTTCCAATAACTGAGAATAATAATATTATTTATATTGAAATAAGGCAAATTAATAATATCAATAATTGGTTTACTTGGTTGAGTTGGTTCACATAGTGTATTTGGTTCACTAGTTTCACTTGGTTTAGTTGGTTCATCTGTTTTACTTGGTTCAACTACTTTACTTGGTTCATTTGGTTCATCTGGTTTACTTGGTTCATCTACTTTACTTGGTTCATTTGATTCACTTGGTTTGTTTGGTGTTACAGTATCGGGTTTTTCGGTACTCTCGTTTGTTTCCTTGCTTCTTTTTTTGGACATTGGATTGGACATTCTACTAATTGTGGTTCTCCTATGCCTGACCGAAATGAACACTTCTTTTTTGCAGTTCCATCAGGATTACAAAGGCAAGGTCTGATAAATTAATATGTTATGTTTATATTTTGCAATATAAGTTTTGACGTAATAATAAATACTTACCCGTCTCGTATGTTGCAAAATACGTAGTAAGCTATTGCAAACGAAATAAATATCAGGACTGGAAAGCCTAGCCCAATTATATGGACCAGCATTAAATGGTTATCGAGCAAGTCTTCGAGCAAGTCTTTGAGTTCATAGTAACAACCCTATAAGTGAGTGAATTATTATGTAAATCGAGAGTTTTTCCTACGTAATTTTGTATATATATACCTTGTACATATTTGAATTTTCCCGTGTGAAATTTTCACAAAATTGATTCCGTTGCAGCAAGATGCGGGTATCCACGATCGATTGTGCCAGTAATCTTCTGGCAGTTCTTCCGCGAACCAACCTGTACCTGATTCCAAACTTACATTCACATGGCGAATTCTATAATCCGAATGATTCAATGATCCGCAGCATGCGTATTCTTCAATTAAATTTAATTTTAGA
Source organism: Ctenocephalides felis (assembly GCF_003426905.1). NCBI lineage: Eukaryota > Metazoa > Arthropoda > Insecta > Siphonaptera > Pulicidae > Ctenocephalides > Ctenocephalides felis. The sequence continues at coordinate 66,700,948 of NW_020537324.1, forward strand.
AGACTATTTTATACACTATAAAGAATATTCTATACACTTTTTCATTTGAATTAATTTAGATAAATAAAGCATTGAAAATAAGTTCTAAAAAGAACAAATTATTGTTCCAGGCTAGTTACAAGAATGTATAATTTATAATTGTAATTTTATAATTTGATAATTACCTTTTTGTACTGTTTCATACATAGGCACGAGGTTATACTCATCTATATCAAGTCTTAAGAGTTGCGCGGACTTTTCCGTAGTCTTAAATAAATAATTGTAATCCTATAAATAAATATCGTATATCAAAATATTTTTTATATTATATTTTAATACATTTGATTCAACTCACACCTTTTATAGCTGGAATGTATCACTAATGTGTGTGCAAATTGAAATAAAAGTAATATAGCGACTAAGAGGTAAAACTGTTAATATATAAAGATTTAATTAATATAAATTATTTAATTTTATAAAAATTCTGGAAGTACTTACTAATTTGACAAGCGATAGAGAATTTGAAAACTTGCGCAGCAACCAATAAAACTGACTATGAAA
>NW_020537324.1:66702487-66773472 GCF_003426905.1 Ctenocephalides felis
TTTCAAAAGACAACTTCTAATTGTATAAGCTGTATTATTAATGAAATTATTCTTAGTGTTACAAGAACGTTGAGAAATGTAACTGGATTATCTCAATCGCATTTAATAAAATATAATCAACACATTTATAGACTGAGAAAGCGTTTAATTGCTTTATCAAATTATCTCATTATATAAAGCTGATAAACTTTAAATATTATTAAACAACTCAGATTTATATCAGGAATTCTGACTCACTATAAGTTATACTGTGACTAGAAATATAAGATTGGCATGTTTATTACAAACTTTTGATATGTTATGAGGAAAGTTTTTGAAATTGGTCATAAAATCAAGGTATCAAGAAATCTAAATTATCTTTAATTATATGTTCATAGGTTATTAATATATCATTAATACCGAAATAAAGTTCTAATTAAAAGAACATTAGCTTGTTTTCGTGACCTGATCGACTATAGATGATAAATGAAGTTACTACATAGAGTAATGATATGTTAGCAACAATTATATGTGGGGAAATTTCTGAAAATTTGTGCAACATATCTCAAGTCATATCTCAATTTTAATATTTGTTTAAGTTTTACACTTTGTATTAATAGGGGCGACCATTAATTATGTGTGGTTTTTAAGAGAGAGGGGGGGGTGTTTTGACAAAAAATCACAAAAAATCACGTGCAGAAAGGAGGGGTATAATAAAGTATCACGTGCATTTATTTTGTACCTAAATTCTTTTTAAAAAATCTAAACATTTTCAAAAAACTAAAAAAATTTCTCTTACTAAACTTTATGTTTGGTGCGGGAGGTGTGTATCACCAAGGGTGAGGGGGGTCCAAAAATTCTTAAAAAAAATTATCACGTGATTAATGGACGCTCCCTATTTATTTAATTTAATTAATTGATATATTAAAAGTTTTTGTTATTACTAACGTCCCTAGCATAACAACGTTATTACTACTTTCGATGTGTAGTGCATTACCATATCCTTTATTATTTGGATCTACGTTATATTATCTGCGGCATAATTTAAGTAGATTTATATGCAGCAACATTTCAATTTTGCAGATTCGTATGATTAAATTTCCATTCAAAGCATAAATGCAAGTTGAGTCCAGATTAGCACGACAAACTTGGTTAATTAGACGAGTATTACATTAGCCGGCGTGGCGTGTGTGACGGCTCCACCAGGTCGCATTTTCCCATTTATTCATGTTATCAAACGTATCACGCGAGAAACAGGACAGATTTAAATTTTTAACTAGGTTTTTCCATATTTTATTATATAAACACATATTATATATTCATCACGAGCCAAATATTTTAATCAACAGAACAAACATAATTTTGGTAATGGTAATTTATAATTCATATTTGTATTTGGAGAGTGAAATCAATTAGAGTCGATTAGATCATAGTTAACTTTCCGTAGAATAAGTTATAGTAAACGCAAAAAAATTAAATTGAAAATCTTTGCATATCTTTACATTTTAGAGGTTTCCGATCATTTCGGCATACCTTAGAAAAAATGGATGTATGTGTGTGTGTATATATGTTGGGATACAATTATTTAAATTTGAATGATTTAAAAAACATTCGATTCTTATTTATGGGAAGACGTGATGATTAGTTTTTGGAGAAGGCAGGTCCAGCCGTGTTGAAGATACGGAGCAAAGAGTGCAGAAAATAGAAATCAAGTTTTTGAGAGAACGGAGCATCCGATTTGAATGATCTAAAAAACTATCTGCTTTTGTTGACGAAGCAATTGCCATTGGGAAAAGGATTTTTTTTTAATTTTAAAAAAGTATTTTTTTGATTATCGAAAATAAATCACATTTTGAACTTAATTTCAGCTAAAGTTCTAAAGCTCATTTATATACTTCAAATAAATAATTTTAACTTTGCAATTCAGTTTATATAATTCTTATAAATATTAGACAATGACTTTCATTTTGAATTCGAATAATTATGTTGTGTTTATTTACTTTTCTATAAACAATGAACATATTTAAATTACAGAGATTATTATAATTGAAAACATTTAATATTCCTCGAATATTTCATTACGGTACGAGAAGTTCCAGCAAATTGCTTCAAGGCATAATGCCATCTATCTAGTTCATATTTGTTTCTGAATAGTCAAATCAATTAAAGTCGGTTTTGTATAATACTTTAGTATACGCAATGTTATATCAATTTTGAGAAAGTGTGTAATTACTTTTTTTTTGGATCTAATACCAGAATTGATCTAGAATGTTTGAGAATTTTCTGATATTATTCATTAGAAATAATGTAGATTACATAATAGGAAGAAATTGCCAAATATAGCGTATTCCAGAACTCAACGTCAAGCCGTAACGGGGTAGTAGTATTGGTAGTAACTATCATGAAAATTATGAAAAAACATCTCAAGTAGTTTGAAATATATGAGCTTTTACGTACAACCCAGAGCTTTGGTCAAATTGTAACTATTGTTCGGTTGTTATGGTTAATTTTTATTGATTTTGCTCATTTAAACTTTGTAAGCGTAACAGTGAATAGCGTTTACAAGATCATGGTTGAAAATAATATGACACAGTTTGTCTTAAATTAAAGTCTTAAATTAAGAATTAAAATTTTTGTTGAACTATGAATTTAATATTTTCCAAATTGATAGACTTTGAGAGGCCCATCTTTTTTTTAAGTAAAAGCACAAGTAGAGCAAAAGTGTGTAGGCAAGTTACATTAAAATTTAGTACTTTATTAAAACAGAAAAAGATTTATGTTATTGATTTTGTAAATTACATACACGTATCATTTATTATTCATATTTGTTCTACAAAAGCCAGATTCTCCGGTTTTTTAATTTTAAAGTTATTTTGAAGGTATTTTATTTGAGTTGCATTTTGTTTCCCGCTAGAGAAATATGCTTTAAAGAACATTTCCGGAGACAAGGGCATCCCTGACGTGTACTAAACTTGCATATTTGAAGCGAGGAGATAGCTTTCTACATAACATAGTGGAGCTGGATTTTGCACTGTAATGCCTGAATAAACATCTATGAATAATCTTGCTAAAATTCTAGAAATACATTATCTTAAATTATACACATAATCGATATCTCAATAAATTTGGAATTGTTACTTCCTTATCCCAAATGGAAAAGATCAGTATGCTAAAAGTCAAATTGGACCTTTGTGCCACGCACTACACTATATATAAAAAAAATACTCTCAAATTTTCAAAATGTTTTTAAAAATAGTTAAACAAATTCAATGCAATGTATGAACTTTCAACGTATATTATATGTATATATTTTACGTGCTAATATATTATAGTCAACACAAGCTTCGTACTTCGTACTATGTCATAAACTCATTAATAACTAAGAGGAATTACACCTCATATTTTCCTCCTGTTACGGTAACTCTGACAGTTAAATTTGACGTTGAAATTGAAATATTCAGAAAACTTGTTACTGGAGCAATGATGCATAAAATGAAATAATGCTTTGGTACTTTAATTTAAACTGCAGTCGATATTAATTTCCATATCTATTTTTAGAGGCGCCAGTATGTACGTGCTCTGGTGTTCGCATCTTACTTAGTTTTTGCATTTTTCAATATTATGCGGAGTGTGTTTGGAATTGAGAGAGAGAACATATTTTATGCAATTCTAAGAATCTTTTAAACTGAATTTATAAAACTATTTGCAGTTTTGTGAACTGCATATTGGAACTATGGCATTTTTTTCTTCTAAATATGCAGTAAAACTTCTAGGAAGTTCTTAGTATGATTAGGTGTAAAAGACTTGAATAATAATTTTATTTTTAAAAAAGGAGGCAGCGCTCGTTATCACAAAAATATCTAAAATGAAAATTATGTAGTCAATGCCTGTAGATATCGCCAATCTTGACAACACTTTAGCAAATTTATATTGGCCTTAATCAATAACGTTTGCTCTATCTTGTCATAGAAGCAATCTCCATTACTTTTGAAAATGTATTCTGTACTGTGCTTGTGCAAAAAATAATTTCATGAAGTTTGAAAATTAATTTACATTTGTAGAATTATACTTTGTTTTATTATTTGTTTATAAAATTTCAGTCTTCGAATAAAATATAGTGGCTGAAATTAAAATATTCAGGAATTTTATACATCGAATATAATGTTCTTTTTACCTATAAAAATTTCGAATAATTAACTCGTATTTTATGCAATAACGGTATAAACGATTCATTGAGCTGTGCAAGTCTCAAAGACTGAATAACATTTTCCGAACTGTGTTAACGTGGAACTTTGCCAACATTAATTATCTTAAATCTATAGGCCAGGTCGTAATATTAAATCACTTATTATTACATAGAAGTCATTAAAATTAAGATTCAGTTGTAATCAATGATATGGTTCCATTGACACGGAAAGAAGAATTAGAGACAATTATATTTATTTTAGAATGAATTTTTATCTAAATCCTTAACATTTGACATTTCGTAATTTACATGGTTGCCGTACCAATCGCATTAACTCGTTTCAAATGACGACATCGTTGGCCAATGACGAATTAGTATTTGGCGTAACGCATTTCCGTTGCATTTTTGCTAAGTTACACACTAGTCGCGCCTCAAGACTTTTACTTAAAATGTATGTAAAATATTTTAAATATCATCTGTTTCATATTAATCGAATTAACTTGTTTGCATCAATGACATTATTGGCCAATGACAAAATCAGTATTTGGCGTAACGCATTTCCGTTTCATTTTTGCTGAGTTATACCCTGGTCGCGCCTAAAGAAGTTTTACTTCAAAAATTTATGATAAACTAGATGAACCGACAGACGTTGTCCTGTACCCATGTCTACAATCTTTTAATATAATATACTAATATTTACCGTTTACCTAAAAATAATAATCATTGTTTTTTAAATTACTCTTTAAAAAATGCATGTACTTTTATATAATATAATATAATAATGAGTAATGAGTATTATAAGTTTATAATATGAGTGATGTTAAATGTAGAACTGCTTTAAATAAAATGATGAGTCTCAATTACCGCACTATATTGCAAATTGAAATCTTTTAAACGGTATAACATAACCATAACCATAGCATAACACTGGTACTTTGAGTTGGATTAAATTAATTTAATTTTTTATTATTTAAGATGTCCAAAATTGCCATCTTAAACTTCTTCTAATCGATATCGTGAGGGCCGAATTGTATGCATTCATCTTTCCAATTTGTTGTTATAAAGTAAATTTTTAGGAATTTTAAAAATATTGTGGAAAGGTTAGTAAAAGATGCAAAGAAATTATATATTGAAAAAAAAAACTATGTTCAAAATTTAATATCCGAATTTTGTGTTGGCGCTCCCTAAGTCATGCGCTCGTATTTTTTGCATGTATCGCATTACAGGTAGGACCGGCCTTGATTAATACTTAATTTCATATTTTAAGTGAATTAATTTGTCATATCCTGTTCATATGTATATCATTCAATCTGCCATCGTGTCATCTGGATTTTATATTATTTATAATTTTTTTATCTCAGCTGCTTTTTGGAAATAATAATGTAGACATTCCATTTTTCTCTTATTCATAATCATAAATTTATACATATTCTAATATCGTCTAGGTTCATAAGTGAATTGAAATTTTTGGCAGATGATAGTTTTCATTTGTTTTCAATGCAATTTTAGTTTTGCAATTTCTTCCATTTATTTCTACAATATTGCACATACATCCCAGTACTTTATAATCGCATACATCCTAGAAAATTTCTTTAACAAACTACAGAAAGATTTATCAAAATCCAAATAATCGTTTAGAAGGAGTATGCAGTGAGTGCTTGTAATTTAATATGAACTTTATATAATAGCAATAAAGCTCAAATTGATTCTACGTTATAGTTTGGAAACGTTTGTATGAGAAAAAGAAAAGGGGTGTTTTTAGGGGTTCTCCCGCAATTATTCGATTTTTGGACTTCAACGAACATTTTAAAAAAATAATTGGCCAAATTGGTCCAGGCGTTGTTGGGTTATGCGCTTACCAACACATTTTGCGATTCATTTTTATATATAAGGTATTTTACATATTTGTTTCATATTAATCGCATTAACTTGTTTTCATCAACGACATTATTCACCAATGACGAATCAATATTTGGCGTAACGCATTTTCGTTGCATCGAGTTACACTCTAGTCGCGCCTAAAGAAGTTTTACTTCAAAAATCTATGATAAATGTTTTAAACATCATCTGTTTTATATTTTATTATTTTATAGTCTGGCAGGCATGTCACGCAGTGTGACGGTTGCAGTAGCTTACATTATGAGCGTCACGAATCTCTCATGGAAAGAAGCCTTAAAAGTGGTACGAGCCGGAAGAGCTGTCGCGAATCCAAATCAAGGATTCCAGAAACAACTGCAAGACTTTGAACAGAAAATGCTTGCAGAGGTAATAAATAAAACATTATGCTGTTTTCTACGTGCAATTATTTTTGACACATTTTTCATTACAAATGTAAAATATTAAACTGGTATATGATTTTGGTGGTGATTATTTAAAGGAACGCCGCAGGCTTAAAGAGCGTTACCCCAGTTTGGCGTTGGAGGCATCCGACCGCGATAACTGTGCGATTATGCTGGACTCCTACCAAAGTTTACTTTCCGCAAGGCATATCTGTGAAGGGCAGTGTCCCATGGGTCAACCCTGCCCCACAGGTAAATCATAAACATATTACTCTACAATAGGATTTATGCAAAAGCGAACATTTTAGGAAAACGGTTTTGCTTGGTTTCGAGTTTTGAATAAATTTTAACAGAAAATGTAGAGTGATTAAGAGCAGTTTTTGACTGATATTATTTACTATTCAACGTTATCGATAATATTTTTTGCAATTAAGTTAAACAAAAGAAAAATTATTGGCCAGGTTTATATACAATTAATAATACGTTGTTCATACTTTGAAAACCTGTATTTTCTACTAAAAACCTGTATTTTTTACTAAAAATTTTCTATTGAAAAACGGTTTTCGAATTCCTTACGTTTATCTTAAATATCGGGTTTTTAAAACCTTACTCTATAACAAATTATATATAAGCATGGCATCGTGCCTTAAGGCAAGTTGCTGGAACTTCCCGTATCAAAAATTATTTTTTTAAAAAAAGGTTAAATTTTATTTTAAACTTTGAAAAAAAATTTTCACTAGATCTCCGAAACCGCTAGACCTGCCTTCTCAAAAATTTAATCAGTTTTTTATCTCGTCGATACAAGTAAAATGTTTTTTGAGTTATCAAAATCGGACGCTCCGTTCTCTTAAAAATTGAGCTATTGTTTTAGCACTTTTTGCCCCGTATCTTCGGAATGGCTAGACCTGCCTTTGCCACAAACTAATCAGCACGTTATCTTATCAATAGGGATCGAATGTTTTTTGAATTATCCAAATCGGTCGATCCGTGTTCCGGAAATTGTCAAGAAAAATTTGTATCCGCACTCACATACACACATACACACGTACACATTCATCCATTTTTTTAAGGTTTGCCAAAATATTCAGAAACCTCTGAAACGTAAAAATATATAAAAAAATTCATTTTCAATTTTTTTGCGATTATTATAACTTACCCTACGGGAAATTAATAATTAGTCTTCAACTGTTATTTTAATGTCATTATCGGACTTTTGTTTCTTATTTGAATCAATGGTGATATTATTTACTAGTAATGATTGGGCAATGATTTCTTTTCTTTCAATTCTTTTATTTTTAGTAAAAATAATTTATCTGTTTTTTTGCCGGTTTTAATGCATGCGTATGAACATAAATAGACTGCATTATACCAAATTAACATCTTTTAAAATTTCTGTCCTTTTGACTGTTTCAAGGTGATTTTGAAAGGATTTGTTTGGCATATAGCTGATGTAGTTGGGCGTAAATTTTAGGCTAAGAATATTAAAAAAATGTATCTTATCTGATCTCGGCTGTTTGCGCCGCATCGACCATGTCGCATTTAACAACAAAAAATTATTTGTTCATCACATCCTTATTCAAGAAATATTTTATTTCAATTTAATTTTAAATTTTAATGTTGAGTATGTAAGTATGTAAGACTAAATCCTCAAAGCAATACATCAATTAAAAAATTGTAGAAAATTATATCATCTTTATTATTCCTAAACTTTTCGACATATAATCTCATGTCATTTTCAGTGGAATATAAATTAAAAAGTTCCTAATTAACTCTTATTAGTAATAATAATTCACAACAACACTGCAACACTATTTCAAGTCAATTCAAATAGTATTCTTTATATATAATAATACATGAGAAACTCATAAAGCTAGTCATCTTTTATATATTGCATAGAATATAATTATTCTACTACTAAGGTTTTACTCAAATTATCTATCTCTGTATCTATTATTATAGGGGTATGTCGTACCGGTACCGGCAAACGTCTGTTCCGTCGTCGATCTTCGTCCGCCCGTCCCGGGCCACCAGCAACCACGTCCCGTTTACCAGCTTCAACTTCCAGATCTGCCGGCAACTCGCCAGCGACGTCCTCTAGACAAACACACACTTCTAGTAGTCTCACTACTATTTCTCAACAAAAGCAACTGATACAGCAACAGCTGATGCAGCAGCAGCAGCAGCAACCATCTACTAGCAATACGAGTACCAGATTGCTGCCAAAGACACCGCCGTGTTCCTCGGAGCCGTCCAGTCCACGAAGACAAGCCACTGGAATAACTCGGTCTGCAAGTACGATGAGCAATCAGAGGTAAAGTAGGATAGATGAAATAGTAATAGTAAAAATTTTGGTTTAAATTAACATTATTTGTTTTGTTATTAAATAAAATCGTTCGCCTTTTGATGCTGTTATTGAAAAAAATGAACGCATGAATCTAGTAAATATTTGTAGGATTTGCAAACGGTTAAATCTTTTGTTTATCCTATCATGTTTGAAGAAAAATGATAGGTACAGTGAACTATTACAAATAGAGCAAAAAATTATAAATCTTTTTATTTATTTTTTTTTTTTTTAATTTTTATTTTCAATAGCAATCAGAATACATGACTATTCTATGAGCTATCTTTTTATCATTCTCCAAATATAATTCGTATCTGTTTTTTTCGATCGTTTATTTATTACAAAAGTATAGGTATTAGTTATATATTAAGAAGAAATTTTTTTATGTGAAGTTGAACAAAAACTTATTATTTTCAGAGTTCGATCAAATCCTTCAGGATTATACTCGTATACAGGTAAGTTATTTTGTCTTTTTTTTACAATATATATATATATATATATATATATATTTATATTTATACTGGATGACCCGGCAGACGTTAACGTCTACAATTTAAAAGTTCCAAATTTTTTAATATCCTATCCTATACCTTTTATTATCCTATTTGATGTCCTGCCTTTGAGATTCATTTATGGTCTTGGCATAAGCAGTATAAGATATTCAGGAAAAAATAATATGGTATCTGCGGTAAAAGAACATTATCACACTTGATTTTACCACACAACGTAATTGCTTCAATAAAATTTAGTCTATAATTTTCATTATCTCGTACGATATATTAGTTGCTTTTTGGCAATTATAATTTCCCAAGTACATTTTTTTTACTAATAATTTAATAAACATTAATATTTATGTTCAAATCTTAGGTAAATTAATTTGTAAAATTTAGTTAATATGATCATTCTTCAATCTAAGATCAACTTGCTTAATATTCCATAACTAATGCCAAACAAATGAATTTTTGACACATGAAACAAAATTCTAAATCCTTTTTTTAATAAGTAGAGATATTTTTTTGTATTGTTAAATAATTTAGTAAAGTAATCCAAAATGCGATATGCATAAGCTTAAAAAACATTGTATTTTGGACTTATTGCGTTATTTATTAAACTGAATGATATAATTTCATCTGCCAAACATCTATACTGTTGGCTGTATCTCATATTATTTTAATTTCTGGCACATCTCAGCTTCTTTTCGGCAATAATAATGTAGACATTACATTTTTCTTGTATATTATATTCTAATATTATCTAGGCTCATAATTTCGGCTAAATTCAAATTTCAAGTGAATTGACATTCCAAGCAGATGGCAGTTCAAATATTTCCAATGTCCTACCACAATGATAAGTGTTTTTTGTAACTTTTGCTTCTACAATATTACTACAGTTTTATCGTTTATAAAATCTTAAAAATTGCCTTTGACAAGCTCTAAAAAGTATTATCAAAATCCGAATAACCGTTTAGGAGAAGTATCAAATCATACACCCGTACAGAAGAATTTTATATATAAGATAATAGTTTAATTTATACATCCGCAAAATATTTTAAATTATACTGTAACTAAATATATTATACGTGCATATAAATTGAACATTGATTGCAGTATGTAGTCTATGCATTTTTAGAAGGAACGTTCATCCAGATTAAAAGCAAACAACTCGGTCAAGGATAAGTTACCCCATGAATAATATTTTTATCATGTTATTGCGAAAAGATGATGTTTTTTGGATTATATAGTCCTAATTCAATTTAAGATTTATCGTATTACTACAACTTGCCTTATGGTGGTGTTTACTTATTCAAATAAATTGACCTAAATTGAATTTTCTTTGAGATGCATCTGTGCAATGAGAAAAACAAGGCTTCGAAGTAAACAAGTTAGTTTTATAAGTGCAGATTTTGAATTTATGGTTTATTAGATTATTTTTGTTAGTGATTTTATATTTTGATTGAAAGAGTAAAAGAATTATTACTATTATATTATAATCATATTCAAAATTTTAATATTACATTTATTAATTACTTAGTTAACTATTATTGACGAATATATCCGTCTTTTGGAATTGGCAAAATTTTGTGTTTTGGAGAGTATATACGCGAAAATAAAACATTGACAATGTGCTATTTAAATAAAAAATTTTGAAAGTAACAGAATTTATTCCGATATTTCAAGTTATTTAGAATATTTTCAGTATACAACTTCATAAAACAAATAGTTATAAATGACATTTTACCTTAAGGCAAGTTGTACGAACTTCTCAAAATGTGGAAATAATATACTTAATCCATGAGAGTTAGGATTTAGCTATTTAAATAACATGTTGATAAAATTCACCTAAATAGTCCTTCGAAAATTAGTTGAATTCTATTAATTTATTAAAAATTTAATAATGGATCTGAAAAATAGTCTTTCGAAAATTAGTTGAATTTTATGAATTTATTAAAATTTTAATAATGGGAGTATTTAGAACAAACACGTATTTGTGCACTATAATTAATAACGCCACTTACGCCCAATTAATCATATGTTTCAATTACTTAATTTTAGTTATCAATCTTTTTGAAGTAAAACTTTTTTAGGCGCGACCAGGGAGTAATTCTGTGCAAATGCAACGGAAGTTGCGTTACGCCCGAATTGTTTTTCATTCGCTCTCGATGAAATCATTTCTATATGAGTCGATTTTTATTAGTCGTCGTGTCAAGTGAATAGAGTTTAGAATGTCATTAGATTTTAAAGCTACATCGTAGAAGAATTAAAAGAACATTTTTCCCTTTCCCCCGTAAATAATTATAATGATAATAATAAAACAAATGAAACATTTGTGCCGCGTAAAAAACGTAAGTTTATTGAAATACTATTCGTGTTTATTTATTGAAATATTATTCGTAGTTTCTATAAATCTTTGAAGTTATTAAAATTGAATGAGATTGCATCGCCAGCGAAAAAGTAAAACAAAAATAGAAGCAGTCAATGAATGCATGTTAATTTTAATTACATGAAGTTCTTCAAATACAGTTACATGATGAGTGAAATTGTGAAAACAATATTTCTTTAGGCGTAGTTTAACTGGATCCAATGTGTGAACGAATATTATAGAATTTATTAATCAGCAATTACATCATTTCTCTGATGAAGATTCAAGTTCTAAATGCTAATTACAATGACAAATCGATCATGTCATATTTGAACTATGACTAATTACATTATTGTTTTCAAATATTATAAATATTTTTAATGTTTTATAATTATATAATTTATAATTTATAATTATATAAATATGTTATATAATGTATTCATTTTTAACTTAAATGCCATCTCGTGCAATAGCAAAAAAGTTCTACTTCAATCGCGTGTGAACCTTACGCGCACTCTTTTTTTTAAATAATTGGTTGTAACTACGATATATCAATTACTTGAAGACAGTAATAAAAAGATTCCTCTGTCTTGTCCCACAACACCTCAAAGGTAGGCATATACATAATATATGTCAGAGGCTTAGTGCTTATCCCTGTTCCTTCCTCAGTTGGAAGAACCATAAAAAATTCATATAGTGTAAAGAGAAACAAAACCATAGCCGACCTTTACAGCTCGGAAAACAATACTTGAATAATTGATTAAATGATGTGGATTGAGACAATTTGTTTAAGCCCGTACTATAATAAATAAAATACTTTTGGCAGATTGCTTCTGCTGTTGTGTAATGTATACCTTTCTGAAAAGTAAAGAGCTATTTATTTTCTCGAGAGATTTATGCGAATTAAATTATTTGTGCTGCAGGAGTACTGGAGTATTGTGAAATATCGCTTGAAAACCAAACTGAACATTAATCAGCTAAATATTTAAATATTTTTAGGTATAGAAAGAATATTTATCTCAATAAGTGCAGTATTGATGATTTATTTCTTCCATTTTAATTTTTTATCTTCATTTAATTTGATTACTGTATGATAATATATCAAATATGATAAATTATATTTATGCAATACTAATATTAAATTACTAAAATAGATTGTTTAATACAGATATTTAAAACCTATTTTTTGTTTATTTTATCTGATATTTCCATTATTTAAATATATACATTTATATATATAAATTTCTACGTTAATATTCAATTATACAAGTTCAATTCTGAAGTAGTCTTAAAACGATTACAAAATTTATAAATTTTAATAATTTACAGAATGTTGATAATTTAAGTTAGTTAATAAATTGGTAAAAATATATTTTAATCATTAATCTCAAAAATGCAAATTAAAAAAGATTATAATAGTTAACTTTAATTTATTTTTAATTCAATTAATCATAATATACTTCTTCGAAAATTAAAATTAATAAAAATACATGTAAAATCGTCCAGATGGCTTGAAAAACAGTTTTTTTTTATTTCTAATTAAATTACAATATATCTATTATTATATGAAAACATTATTATATGATTGTTTTGTTAATTATATTAGAAGACAATGGGAAATTTAATTGTGATATATTTTCATCGTAATTATGATTTTTGTTTTATGTACTTCAGTATCAATGTCCTAAAAAGCTATTTTTACTTTATATCACATTTGATATCTATAATCTCAAGTGAACATTGGATATTACTATTGCTTGATATCGAGCTGACCGAGGAGTGTTGCTAGGGCAAGTTTTTACAACAAGGAAAACAGATAACTAACTAAAAAATATTTATTGAAATTATTTGGGGTTTGTTCTCAAGTAAGTTCTCAAGATATTAAGCTGTAGTGACATCGGTTCTTACTTAAAAATATAGATAACAATATGTTTCCAAATGGAAATAGCCTCTACCGGGAATCACTGCAACAATAAAAATTTATCACTATTGCAGAAATTGTAATAATAAAAATTCATCACATAAAATTGCAACAAGTGTTTTGGCCATCTATAAAAAATCAACGTTGTTTATAAAATATTCATCAGAACAGCTCATAAAACTTTTAAGTTCTAATTGCTGTCCGAATCAAATTAAATAAAAAAAACTTACTTAAATTTACTTTCACCAGGAACCGGTTCGTCAGCACCTCCATCGCGCTCTGGTTCCCGCCTGGACGTATCTTATACCGAAGGCGGTGGTGGCGGCGGAGGTTCTGCAATCGTAGTTGGTGGTACCCAATGGGCTAGACATAGAGCCGGGTCTGCACCGAGTACTCCTCTTCCAAGCCCACCTTGTTCACCTCAACACTGGCCTAGAAGGTATATTTTGTAAACATCAAATAATAATAATTATAATTTTAGAATAAGATGGATTTGTTTGGTTTTTTAACTTTTTGAATGGAAAATTTATGATTTGTCAGAAAACCCGACTTGCTAATTTTGATTTCTCGAGTTTTCAAGTAGTGCTGAATCGTTAGAGGCCAATATTGAAAAAAACTGTCTGTATGAGAGTGTGTGCACAATGTTAAATAACTGTTATTTACTCATTCATTTAAAAAATTACAACGGATATTTGATTGATTTAATAAACCAACAGGATTAACACCAATGAGAAAACTGTATGAACGCCTATTGATTTCTTGTTGGAAGCATCAGTACAGTATAAATATCTCTTATTCAATAAATACATAGTACTACATATTTTGTACTATATTATCCTGTTTTTTTTTATCATTTACTTTCCTTTAGGAATGCATCATTGGCAAAGCGCAGTAGCGCCGCCACATAGGGGCGCGTCCAGGGTGCTCTTCAGCCCCACCAGCACGCATCAGGCGGGCGCAAGATTTATCCAGCGCCTGCCTCACCGCACGGTTCGCACACTGTCAACGCACGCACCACCGATATATATCAACAGCTTGGTCTTTTTTGCAAATGGCACTTTGGAGCTTCACGTAAGTGAATGGGTAATGTAATTTATGAAAGGGACGAAAATTAATTAACAGGTTAATCGCCATGTGTGTCTGACTCTAAAAACATCTACACAGCCATATCAGACATTATGAGACAAAATCACTTAAAAACTTGCAGGCTTGTCGAGATAAGAGTCTTAATATAGGACTATATCAGTTATATATATATATATATATATATATATTTGCGACATAAAAAATAGAATTTTTCCAGAAATTTTGGAAAAAAAAATTTGATACATTAAGTTTACTTGATACACTTTCAACTAAATTATTTCATAAAGGTACCACGGTCTATCTGAAATATTTACTGATACTATCCTGGCGATTAAGAGGTTAATTAATATTTTCAAGTGGTTGCTAGGTTTTTTAAAACAAACAGCCTGAGAAGTGAAATACTTGTATAAACACCTTGATTTTTTTCAAATATATTAATGAATAAATGAAATTGATAAAATTTCAAATCAATATAATATAATATTGATAAAAATTATGCGTGCTCATGATCATGACGAGTATATTCGTCAATCACACAATAAGGTGCGCTATAAAGATATCGGATGAAAAATTGTGGTTTATCGTACAAAATTGAGAAAAGTAAGTACTGAATTTTATTTATTCCTTATTATGAGCATATATTATTTATTAATATATATTATTAGCACTGGGTACGGTTGAGCCAGTTAACTATAGATTATGACGAGTATATTCGTCAATCACAGAATAAGTTGCGCTGCAAAAATCGAATGGAAGAGAGTGGCTTATTTTATGCAATTGAGAAATGTTAGTACACCCAAACCTCGCTTTACGGCCTAGATACGTTTCGCGAGACTTCGCCGTAAAGCGAAAAGCCGTATAACGAATCAATTATTCTAATATGTATTCATACAAATTCAATGGGATCGGTTCCAAATTTAATAAATATATAATATGGTTTATCATTCAAAATATATTATTTTTTTATTTTGTTTAAATTATAAACATAACAAGAACATAAATTTTACATATAATGAAACAACTAAAACCTACTGTCACCATCATTTTGCGCTGGTGGCTTGAAAAATTTGTCTAACGTTGTTTGTCTTGCCTTCTTGTCTATTTCTTTCTTTAGTGATTTATAAATGCTAATGGCTGAGTTAATTCCTCGAGAGACATTTGCGCTACGTTCGACGTCAGGATCGTTTTCGAGGAGGATGTTTATTCCTTGTTCAAAATATAAAAAAGCGCTCGACATGATTTTTGATGTTAGCTGTTTGGATACAACAGGTTCTGTATCTTCATCAATTGCCAGCTCTGCTTGCAATTGAATGAGTTCCTCATGTGAAATAGGTTTCCTATCAGCTGCAAGTATTTCCAGCACATCAGATTCGTTTAAATCTTAAAACCGAGATTGCGCAATATATCGACATAGAGAAAAAAATCCGTTATAGCAAAACATTTTAGGCCGTATATCGAAAACGTACCTTAATTAAAGAGGGCCGTTATAGCGAAAAAGGCCGTATAAAGAGCGGCCGTATAGCGAGGCTTGGGTGTACTGATTTTTTTTATTCTCTAGCATAAGTATATATTACATATAGACGCTGGGAAGATTGGGTACGGCTGTGTCACTTTTTAATATAGGCAATAATTTTGGTAATTTACCTGTTAGCTGAGAGAAACGTAAATTAATTTGGAATTGTGAAATACGTAGAAATACGAAAAGGGCGAGTGTCACAACCTCCCACAATCTCCGGATGCCAAAATGGTGTATGACGGCTTTTATTGACAGAAATATATAACGCAACACAACATAATCATTTAAAACAAAGCTTATGAATGTAATATAACAATATATATCAAAACATATTTTTCCAAACAAAGTTAACAATAAATCCTTGTGAAATCTTTTTTTACTTGCATTGAATTTTCCTTACCCTTTCTCTTTTGTATTTTGTCTTAGTTAAGTTAGATTTTTTATCTGTTTAATCTACACCCGAAAAGGATCATACCCACCACATGTCACAACCGTACCTAATGCACATTTTTGAAAACAAATTATTGTTATGATTTTATACTTCTGTATCTATGGTAATGACTGATCTAAACTATCTACGAAAAAACACTTCGGGGAAGTTCATGCAACATGCCTTAAGGTAAAATAGCAATCACAACTACTTATTTCCTACAGTAAAGCTCAAAATATCCTATAATTGACACTACAGAATATATTATGGTTTAAAAAAAAATCTATTTAAGTAGCAAATGGTCACTGTTTTATACGCATGATATGCATACAAACTCGTCAATACACAAAATTCTCCATGACGAGTATATTCGTCAATCACAGTCACTGGTTAAAGTGTATTGTCGTATTTTATGTATCTTATATTTCCGAACTCATAGCTTTACGTTGAATGAAAATTCAACGATTACAACGATTCTAAAACATTTCGCATTGTTTGAATTTTCATCATGGCTAAAAATACGCCACTAATTCAAGATATTAAATTAAAATTCTACACAGTTGATGATTCATGACAAAAAAATGTAAATATAATTTTTATTAAATGAGTATCAGAATAATTAGAGAATGCAAAAATATCTTGCTCAAATATTGAAAACTTATAACATGGTTTAAGCATATAATGCTGAGGCTTTTGGTACACCAGTTGGTGCATTAAAAATATATAATAATGAAATATATTTAAAAAAATAATGCAAATATGATTAGTTAACTAGTTTCATTTAATTGATAAAAATATATTCATGGTTTTAAAGATTGTATATATGCTAATTTGTTAAAAATTTTATTCTGTTGATATTTTTTAAAAGTATTTGTATATATTATTTAGATATTTAATAACAAATTATTTAAATTATAGTTTGTAAAATTAGCTAGTACAAACATTAGAAAAGTGATACAATTTTCTACTTCATCGTTGTCCTATTGTTTAAGCATACAAATTATTGGTAGATTAGAAAGATATATAGAAAATGTTAAATGTTAATAATTATATGAAGATGTTATCTGCTTAGGGCTCAATTTGTGATAGATTTTATCTATGCATCAAACAATTATTAATTTATTTTAAATTAAAGAGACATTTTTAAATTTTTTGAAATGGAAAGTAAACGGTTTACTATTTTAAATCGTTTACTGAACATATATTTATTTTGGATATCAAAATATATTTAGTAGAGATATTTCTCACATCTACTGTTGTTGGCAGAATGTATTAAAGTTAAAATCTGTGATTCATATTGGATGCGGGCATCCTTATATTTTCAGTTATTGATTAGAATTACTGAAGATATATGCAATATTTAACTAAAATTTTAGGCTTAAATTTATTTTCATATTTGCTAAACGTTCACACATCTGGAATGTTCAAATGTTGGAAGTTGATCTATATATTTTATAGAATAACATATGAAAAATATGGTTTCTTAAAATGTTATCGGTTTGTTTATTAGGGACATCCTAATTTGTTAATAGGCACATTCCCACAAAACGAGTTTAGTATTTTTCTACAAACTTGCTAGCATGTTAGGTTGTGATATTAGATTAGCTTGAAATAAATTGCAAATATATTGTTATTGATGATATTTATTATGTACTCATGCATTATTGCAAAATTTAAGCACTGCTGATATCAATGTGAAATAAATATATTTGCAAATATAATTTTTCTTTAATTTTCATAATATGATATAAGCTAATGGAACTGTGAATTAATCTTACATAAAACTATTTACTTGCTGTTCTTATGTTTTTTTGTAGATGAATACTTTACAATGAATTTTTTGTTATTGAAACGATAAGAGCTGCCGTGCCACAAGGTAGCGTACTCGGACCATTTTGTACTTAAACAAAATAACCCTTGGAACTTGCAGATGACAGATTTGGAACAACTGCAGAACTATTTATTCAAATTAGAACAATGGACTCGTTAATGAATAGTTAGTATTAACACAACTAAATCAATTCACATCACTTTTACCCAAAGAAAAGAAGATTGCCCTGATACAAAAATTAGTAATGTGGAAATACCAAAAAGCATCTCTATTAAATACACGAAACTGCACCTCGACAGAGGATTCACACGGGATACTTGTATTAGGGCAAATCGAAAACAAATAGAATGATTAATTGGCAGATGCTTTAAGGCATACAAGAACAAGATCCTCATAGACAAAACAATAATGGTACAATAGTACTACCGATTTGAATTATTCAAAAAACATTCGATTCCTGCTAATGGGGAGACGAGTTGATTAGTTTTGGTAAAGGTTGGTCCATTCGTTTCTGGGATACGAAGCAAAGAGTGCAGAAATAGCTGAGTTTGAGAGAACGGAACATCCGATTAGAATGATTCAATAAATATTTTTCTTGTGTTGCTAGCCAGTAAGAAGAAATTATTAGTTTTTAGGTAATGCAGGTTCATAATTTTTTTAATTATAAAATTTCAGATTTGTTTAAGGTAGAAAATGATACGGATTTTAGTTTTAATGCTTTTTATAATTCTGAAGCTCCCTTATATACTTGTAATAAAAATTTTAACTTTGCAATTCAGTTTATATAATTCTTAGAAAAATACGATAAGGTATTTTTCTAATGCATGATGAAATTTGAGATAAGGTCTTTCGTTCTAGTTCAGCGGTAACATGATTAGATTTAATTTGAATTTTAACTAATGGTATCGTGTCTTAAGGCAAATTACTGGAACTTCCCCTACCGTTACAAGATGTTCGAGGAATATTAAATTTTTTCAAATAGATTATTATAAATACTGTAACATTGTCGAATATTTATAAGAATTATATAAACTGAAACTTGAAAAGTTGAAATTATTTCTTTAAAGTATATTAGAACTTTAGTCAGAATTAAAAATAAAATCAATTATTTTCGATATACAAAAAAAAAAAATTGAAATAGAAAAAAAATTAGAAAAAAAAATTGAAACAATTTTTTTTCGCAGAATCAATTATTTTGTTAAAACAAGCAGAAAGTTTGAATCGGACGCTAGGTTTCCTCAAAAACTGCCATTTTTTACACATTTAGCTCTGTATTTTCGAAATAGCTGGGTCTGCCTTTGCCAAAAACTAATAACGACTTCTCCCAATCATTACTAATTGAATGTTTTTTAGATTATCAAAAACTAATCAGCACATCTCCCTGTCAATGTGAATCGAATGTTTTTTGAACCATTCAAATCGGTTGATCCGTGCGCCCGAAAACGTGAATGAAAAAATGTGGACACACAAAACACACACACACACACACACATCAATTTTTTCTGAGGTATGCCAAAATGTTCAGAAACCTTCAAAGCGTCGAGAAATGCAAAAAATTTCTATTTCGATTTTTGGACGATTACAATAACTTACCCTAGTTACGTACCCAAGTTAAAAATTGAAATATATTTATAATAGATTATATATATATATATATATATATATACATGTCGTCGTCTGAACGATTTTATATTTTATCTATAAAATACAAATAACGAAAGTTACAGTATTTCTAATAAACTATTTCAAACCTTTAAAAGAATTGTTATTAATTTTTTATCCATTTTTATCTAGGATTTGATTATTTTTATTCCTCAAACATTTAATTACGGTACCGGAAGTTCCAGCAACTTGCCTTAGGGCACAACGCCATTTGCAACCAGCTTCACCCAAGACAGCTGACACATGCAAATATTACTCTTCCGTTCCCTAGGCAGATGGCCACACTGTTTCGTACCTGAACTCCCTCGGCAAACTCCGTTATAGATGTGTTCGGTGTCGGCTATCCCCGTCGGCCTCTCGTCGGTTAGCTTGCTTGCTTGCATCTCGCACACATTGAACGTTTCGCTGGAAAGTGAAATGTGAAAACAATGTTCTTTCAAGACAAGACATTTTAGATTTAGACCATAAGAAGTGAGTAGTTTATGCCGGCATGGCATAGTAAAATAAATTTAATATATAATTTAAAACTGTTTTAACCCTTAACGACAATGTGATAATCGAAATAAATATACGGGGATATATTGACAGATCGCGAGTGTCTTTTTAGGGAGTGTGTATACAGTTTACATTGTTCTTGAGATGTTTGTTATTTTCGAGACACAGCAATGTAAATATGATGTGAGTTTTAACTTTTGTTCAATAGTGTTTTAGTAATATAAAAAGGTTGTTAGTGAAGACTTTAGAGACATTTCGTTAAGCTTTGAATTGATAATTAACAGTAAAGTAATTAAATAACACTATTTTGATACATTGTTTTGTGATTGTGTGAAGTTGCATAGTTTTCGTGTGACATTTGTAAATCGTGACTTATAGGATTAACATTTGCATCTGAGGTATGTCTTAAAAGTCAGAAATAATAATAATATATATACATATACATATATATATATATATATATATATATATCATGTGTATATATAACTAATTATTTTTCAATTTACTAAAATTATATTTTTTATTATAATGGTTGCCCCCCGTGACATTATTTCAGGTTATAACCAAACATTTTTGCATGTTTGCTGTTTTCCAAATATCAAAAGTACATATATAAATTTTAGTACATATTTAACATACACATAAAGTATATATTGTTATTTAATATTTTTAAGATGTTAATGTAAGGTTCGTATTTATTTTTTCAATTTCGTATTAAATTTCTATTTTTGCAAGTAAATGCTGCACCCCACCCCTTATATAAACGTCATTGATTATTTGGAAGTCGTTCTCATGTTCGGAGTCGCGCCTATTTACTAAATATTCAGTTTATTGAAGGGAACGATATATGTATTTTAAATGTCATATATATATATATATATATATATATATATATATATATATATATATATATATATTCAGATTTAGATTTTTTTTGTTCGACTTTGAAACTTATTCGTCAAATATTGATTTACAGCAATATTAATTATTTTGCACGTTTTTTGTACGTTTCGACACTGTATGTATGTCATCATATGTTGACGTACTTAATATTCAGCATATTTTCACTAAACCTAAAAAAGTATTTTAGCATTAATATTTCAAGATATTTACATTCTACTTGCATTTAACAAATTTCAAATAAATTTATGTTTTTTGAACTGTCAACTGTCAAAGCGAATGCCATTAATTATTTATTATTAATACCTTAATCACTGGTGTGAAGTTTGTATCTTTCACTCATCAAATTTAAGTGAATTGTCATTTTGACAGTTCTCATCTCATGTGTCAAACAATTAAATTATTTTCAAATTTTTCTACTTTTCTTCTTCATAAATATTATATTTATTCTGTTCAGAACCACTACTATATATGCATTGACTCATTCTAAAATGATTTATCAAAAATTCGAATATCCATTTAGGAGTAGTTTAGTGACACACGTACATATATCTTATATATAAAATTTTTCTGTACAGGGTTTGATACTACTCCTAAACGGTTATTCGGATTTTGATAAATCTTCAAAGGAAATTTTTAAGATTTAATGAACGATAAAACAATAGTAATATTGTAGAAATAAATGGCAAAAATTACAAAAAAACACTTATCATTGCTTGACATTGAAAACATTTGAACTGTCATCTGCTAGAAATGTGAATTCACTTGAAATTCGAATTTAGCTGAAATTTGAGCCTAGATAATATTTGAATATAATGTGCAAGAAAAACGTAACGTCTACATTATTATTGCCGAAAAGCAGCTCAGATGTACCAGAAATTAAAACAATATAAGATACAGTCAACAGTATATGCTTGGCAGATGACATTATATAATTCAGTCCAAAATTGCATTTACGTTATTTTTTTAAACTTATGCAAGTCGCATTTTGGTTTACTCCACTAAATTATTTAACAACACAAAAAATATTTATACTTATTGAAAAATGATTTAGAATTTTGTTTCATGTGTATTTATTCGGTTTCATTGGATATGGGATATTTAGCTAGTTGATCTTTGAAGAGTGCTCATATGAACTAAATTTTACAAATTAATTCACCTAAGATTTGAACATAAACAATAATGTTTATTAAATTATTAGTAATAAAAATGTACTTTGGAAATTATAATTGCCAAAGAGCAACTAATATATCGTACGAGATTATGAAAATTATAGACTGGATTATTGAAGCAATTGTGTTGTGTGGTAAAACCAAATGTGATATTGTTCTTTTACCTCAGATACTATATTATTTTTTCTGGATTTCGAATGCTTTCTTAGCTTATGCTAAGACCTTAAAAGAATCACCAAGGCAGGGCATCAAATAGGATATTAAAAAGTATAAGATAGGATATAGTAAAAAATATGGAACTATTGAATGGAGACGTGGGTACAGGACAACGTATGCCGGGTCATCTAGTATATATAGCATTTCTATTCTTATCTTGGACAGCTTGATATCAAGCAGTAGCACTTGAAAATACATATGATTTTAAGTGCACTTTCACAAATATCTAATGATAATTTCATGACCAAAAAAATGAACAACCACTGGGTTGCCACATAATAATGATAGGTTATCAGCATTTACATTACATCAGATTATATAACACCAAGAATGGCTCTGATTGCTGTTTAAAAATAAAATACAATCTATAAAAATTGTCTGTGTCTAGTAATTTTTGCACCAGCAATCAACATGATATCAATTTGGTTCACGGTTTTACCTGTCGTAAATCAACACCTTTTTATATGGCAATTAATTTACGAAATCTATTATATTATCGCATAACTCCGTTATTTACAAACAAAGAAATTCCCATGATGCGAAGGCGATTTGGGTAATGATTATGCATTGTTTTAAAATACTAGTAGAATTCCAAATATTTGTTTGAAATTCTTTGGAAATAGCAACGAGAATAACTATGCTTGGAAGCCTAAGCAATTCAAAGTCATAAACGAAGTATTGAAAATAATATTTCGTGTTTATCTTTCATAGATAAAGTATTTAATTTAAAAATAACAATGCATTCGAAGCCACTTGAATGATGAATTTTTAGATGCATTAATAACACTTGACAAATGTGGGTCTCGATGGTGTTTAGCTAAACATATGAGCAACATCGAATTTTAAGTGATTGGGAATGTAATAACCGGAGAGAGAAAGGTTTGGCTAACGAATGGGAAAAGTCTTGTTCTTAAATTTATTAAACTATCAATATAATTTATTACTTTGTTTATTGCAACTATCAGTTTGTGAATAATAATAAATCATTGTGTTTTTGGAAACTGTAGGAAAACTTAAATTTAATTAGTGGTGCATGGCATCGTGCCTTAAGGCAAATTGCTGGAACTTTCCGTACCGTAATTAAAAATCTTGGTACGAAACCCCCCAAAAAAGACACAAAATGTGTACACATTATTAAAATCTCTATAAAATATCTTATAATTTGATGTACCTATATATGTTCAATAAACATTTTTGGCTGCAAATTTAACTCAATACAAGTAAAATGTTTTTTGAGTTATTAAAATCGGACGCTCTGTTCTGTTGAAAACTGAGTTACCGTTTTTGGCACTTTTTGCCCCGTATCTTCAAAACGGCTTGACCTGCCTTTGCCAAAAACTAATCAGCATGTCTTCTTATCAATACGAATCGAATGTTTATTGAATTATTCAAATCGGTTGATTCATGTTCACAAAATCGTCGACGAAGATTTGTATCCGCATCACTTGCTCATATAAAAACTACAAATTTTTCATATTTGCAATTTTTATGGAAGTGTTTTATCTTGGTCTTCTAACCAGTTGTGATTCAATTCCTTATAACTTGGCATTATTAAAAGGCAACCCAATGGTTATCCATTATTTTGGTCTCGAAATTATTATCTGATATCTACTTCATAAACTATAAGTTATAATTTGGAATATAGAAAACATTAAAATAAATAAAAAGAACGTATATAAGAAAGTTCATATAAGACTGAAACAAAAAAAATCTAAACTAGCTGTAAGTGGAATTGTCTTAAGGCAATTAAGGCATCGTGCCCTAAGACAAATTGCTGGTACTTCCCGTACCAAAAATTATTATTTTTTTTAAAAACGATTAACATTTTTGAAAAAATTTCACTTCGAAAAAATAAGATTTTTGAGAAACTATAAATTAGACAAAAAATTACTTTTTTTGAAAAAAAAAATTAAGAAAAAAAAATTTTTTTTTAATTTTTTTTTTTTTTGAAAAAAAAATGTTTTCCTTATTTTGACATATTTTGGAAGATCTGAACTTTTTTTCAAAGCAATCGTACTGCTTTAACTGCATAGAGACAAAATATAAAGCGCGTAAGCGCCGCGTCGCTGTCTAACGGACAAACATTGGTACGGAACCCATAGGAATGTAAACAAAATTTATACCTATTGTTAAAATCTCTATAAAATATCTGATAATTTGATGTGCATATGTCTAATGATCATTTTTGACCGCCAAATGGCTTTTTTTTTTACTTTTTTTGTTAGATCTCCGAAACCGCTAGACCTGCCCTTATGAAAATTTGATCAATTCTTTATCTTGTCAATACAAGTAAAATGTTTTCTGAATTATTAAAATCGGACGCTCCGTTCTCTTAAAAACTGAGGTACAGTTTTTGGCACATTTTGCCTCATATCTTCGGAACGGCTAGACCTGCCTCCGCCAAAAACTAATCAGCACGTCTCCTTATCAATACGAATCGAATGTTTTTTAAATTATTCAAATTGCTTTATCCGTGTTCCCGAAATCGTCGACGAAAATTTGTATCAGCACACACATACATACACGCGCGCGCGCACACACACACACACACACATACATCCATTTTTTCTAAGGTATGCCAAAATATTCAGAAACCTCTAAAACGTAAAGATATATAAAAATTTTCATTTTCTATTTTTTTGCGATTACTATAACTTACCCTACGGGAAGTTAAAAAACGCGATTGAAGTGAAACTTTTTTGCTATTGTACAAGATGACAATTCAGTCAAAAAGTTGCTACTTCAGAATAAGAGATAGAAGTAATTTTATCTAAAAAGATAACATAATAATATTTTCAATTGTGAATAGTTGAAGCGTTTTTCAGGACTTGTGGTGAAAATGACTCCTAATCATTACAACGGTGTTGACATTAATATCTGGCTTTGATACCTATCTTAAGATTTTCTAATAAAGTAGCAGAAACCAATGAATTTTCTTCTAGTTTTTTTTTATTGATAATGCAATCTTAATTTTAATTTCGGTGTTTATAAGAAGAATATTCACGAAAGATCGACCATTAGAACAATCGAACCATATAGAACGATACATCGATAGCCAATGACGAATCACTTGTGCGTAACGGACTTCCGTTGCATTTTCACAGATTTACTCTCTAGTCGCGTCTAAAGAAGTTTTACTTCAAACTTTAAAAAACCTTTTAAAATAATAAATACTGCTAAAAATTTGGAGCAAGTTTTGCTTATCTTTGTAATATGAACTGTAATTTGTAAAATCACATGAAATTATCAATTAAATAATACTTAAATAGAGCAATGACTAATTATTTACACCTGTTCAGGTGTCAATGAATCATAAAAAAATGCTGATGACCATATATTTTGATATTTATGAATTGTCGTTCAAAGTTCAACGCGTGATAAATATGATATTTATGTCTTGATCCAATTTATTTGTGCGTACACATTTATTTAAAGATTTGTCATCAAAACAATACCAAAATTTAATTAAGATATAATTTAGTGCATTAATAAAAGGTGAACTACTGGGTTTTCTTTATAAAATTCTATGTTATTTGTCAAACTAATTTCTCAATGTAGAAAGACAGACAGATTGTAATTTATAAGAAAACAAAAAAAAATTGCTATCAAAATATTTTTTTGAATAAAAGAGAAAACTATAACAATGAGGGAAGCGCAAAACAAAAATTTTATTTTATGGTTTTGGATAAAAAATAACAATGTCTACTATAAATTATATTTCGTTCAACTTCAATTTTCTCCTTTAATCAATATATTTTCTTCCAAGTAAATCAGACAATTGTTGAAAGGACATTTTAAAATTATGTTTGTTAATTATAATTAAATGCATATTAAAATATAGTTGCTTTAATCACATTTTTTATTAAAAGCAACATATTTATTATTTTGTTCATGTAATCGCTGTGGAACGTGGACTAGCAACCCCTGGTTGTGGGTTCGTTACGCACTTAGGCCAGCTTGGTAACAAGCAGTAGTGATATCAGATCTTTACTTAAAATTTTAGATCTAAATTAATTTGATGTTAAGTGATAATTGCTTTTCGGATCGTTGCTGCAATAGATATTTGTCTTATCAGTATTAGATAAATAATCTAATACAACAGAATGGTCAACCAGTGGGTTGCGTTCTACAAAAATTTAATCGTGTAATGCATGTATATTTTTAGTTATTTACGTGACAGATCTATTACATTTATAAAACAACCAGTTGCGAAAACAATTAAACAATGGTAAAATGATTTCTGTTTATATCTAAGCTCTCATATGTTTACACTATGAATAATAAAGATAAAATTCATTTATAAGAATTGCAAAATTTAATTTTTGCTTATCAAAGAATTAGTAATCAGAAAACTTAGTCAAGCTTCTCTAGATTGATAACACGAGCATATTTCATATTAGATAATAGTAATAGTCATTTTATTCTTTTGAATATACTTTTAGAAACGCAGTTTAATTATAGTAATGCACAATTAATTTGATTCTAACATTTTGTCTCACCAAACCCTTTTGTATCGTGCCAGTGAATAATAATTATGCGAATTGTTGTATATTTTTATATAGCTGTTTTTTACTCGAGATCATATAAAATTATACTCTAATTTAATTAGTATTACATATGATTTAATAATATTGTTCCGAACGATTTCTTGACTACCACATTTTTTTTTAATTTCTTTTTAAATTGATTTTATCCGCGGTTCCGAGGTGAGAGAAATCCAGGTTGTATTTCCGTCCCCGAGAGCTTGATATCAAGCAGTAGTGATATCAGTTTCCACTTGAGAATATAGATCTAAATATGATTTCAAGTGAAAAGTCTTTAGAAACATTTGCTGCAATGGATATAGCACATCACTATCAGAAATAATAAATAACTAATGGTGTATAATAAAGGAAAATTGCTGGAATTTCCAGTACCTAATTTAAATTTTGAAATTTCGTATTATTTTCGATATTAAAAAAAAATCGAAATAATTTTTTTTCGTTCCATAAAAATAATTGTTTCGTCAACACAAGCAGAAAGTTTTTTAAATCATTCAAATCAAGGATGCTTATTTCTCTCAAAAACTGCCATTTTTTGCATATTTTGCTCCGTATCTCTGAAATGGCTAGACCTGTCTTTGCCAAAAACTAATCATCACTTCTCCATATCGTTACGAATTGAATGTTTTTTGGATCATTCAAATCGAATGCTGCGTTCTTTCAAAAACTCGATTTCTATTTTCTGCACTCTTCGTTCCGTATTTCCATAACGGCTGGACCTGCCTTTGCCAAAAACTAATAAGAACATCTCCCTATCAATAAGAATCGAATATTTTTTGAACCATACAAATCAGTTGAACATGTGCACCTGAAAACGTGGACAAAAAATTGTATCCGTACATACATACACATACACATCCATTTTTTGTGAGGTATGCCAAATGTTCAGAAACCTTCAGAACGTGAAGATATGCAAAAATTTTCAATTTCGATTTTTGGACGGTTACAATAACTTACCCTACGGAAAGTTAATAATCTCACCACAAAAAGAATGGACAACCACTGGGTTGCGTTTTAATAATGCTGGGTTATCAATATAAAGAGTACTATGAATATAGTTGTGATTGCTGAGTCACTCAATCAAGTTTTATATTTTCAAGAAATGTTCGATTAAGTTCGTACTTTTTATTTTCTCATATTCTGGGAAAATTAATTATATGAAATAAATATAAAATTAAATCACTAGTTTGTAATAAATCATTAAATTTATTACCTTGTTCAATTTTTTGTTGCAAAATAGATTTCGACCCATATGTTTCTGTAATACATTTGCTCTTGTACCGTACTGTTTCGATATGTGAAATCAAATTAAAGTTTGTCAATAGCTTGTTCTGATTGTGAGTAATTTGATTGGAATTCCTGATTGATTGATTGATTGATTATTTATAAAATTCGATATCCTAAATATATCTTTAACGGACAATTTCACTCTAAACGATTTCAGTTGCCTTAACCTCAAACCAAGTCGATTATTAAAATTCCACTGTATTCAATGCAATTTTGTTATAATTATATGTTGATTTAGCAAAATAATAAATATACTAGTGGTGTATGGCATCGTGCCTTGAGGCAAATTTCTGGAACCTCCTGTAACTTGACGAAACATTCGAGGAATATTAAATGTTTTCAAATAGATTATTATAAATACTGTAACATTGTCTAATATTTATAAGAATTATATAAACCGAATTTCAAAATTGAAATTATTTGTTCAAAGTATATTAGAAGTATTTAGTCAGAATTGAAATTAAAATTTGAATTATTTTCGATATACAACAATTTTTTTTGAAAAAAAATTGAAACAAAAAAAAATTTCCAAGCAATTATTTAGTTAAAACAAGTAGAAATTTCTTCGAATCATTCAAATCGGACCCTTAGTTCTCTCAAAATCTGCCGTTTTTTGCACATTTAGCTCTGTAACTTCGAAATGGCTGGACCTGCCTTTGCCAAAAACTAACCACCTCTTCTCCCAATCATTACAAATTGAATGTTTTTAGATCATTCAAATCAGATACTCCGTTCTCTCAAAATCTCGAATTCTATTTTCTACACTCTTTGCTCCGTATCTCTGTAACGGCTGGGCCTGCCTTTGCCAAAAACTAATCAGCACATCTCCCTATTAATGGGAATCGAATGTTTTTTGAACTACTCAAATCGGTTGATCCGTGCGTCCGAAAACGAGGACGAAAAAATGCGGACATACAAAACAATCCATTTTTTCTGGGGTATGCCAAAATGTTCAGAAACCTTTAAAACGTGAAGATATGCAAAAATTTTCATTTTAGATTTGCGGCTCATTACTATAACTACCCGACGGGAAGTTAATAAATACATCATATCATAAATCATCAATAAATCGTAGAGGGCTCGCCCTAGGTAAGCGGTTAAGAGCGATGGGACTTGTTTCAGAGGTCCCGGGTTCGATACCCACTTCGAGCAGCCTGTTGTCAGGCAGCAGTGACAACGATTTTTACTTGGAAATATAGATTACAATATGTTTTCAAGTGAAAATAGCCCTTGCCAGGCATTGCTGCACCAATAAAATGTCAGCCCTATTAGATTAATTCTAATAACAAAATCATCAAATATGGATGGATTAACCATTGGGTTACCATCTAAAAAAATACGAAGTAAGAAGTTTCAGCCCAACAGCTCATAGGACGTAAGGTTCTGATAGCTATTAAAAAATATTCAAAAAAAAAATCTGCGTAAGATTATCGCAGCCTAAACAGAAAATATGTTTAAAAGCGCAAATTATGTATCCCAAGAAGAAAAGAATTGTATGTAACGAGCAGAGCAGCTGATGTGTCCATTGCGTTAATTGGCATTTATTTAAGGCGGCATAATCTCCCCACTTTTTGGAAATGACCGTTGGTTTTTGTGAATGAACCGTTATGATCGCCTTGCTTTGCATCAGCCGGCAACAAAGAGCAAGAGCCACGACAGGTAGCCGAATGAATCAGGCCATAACCGTACGAGATGCCCGAGTATCGCGTAATCATATTCCACTGTCCCACAATTCGGAATTTGAAAAAAATGCAGGTCAAATTATAACCAGAAGAAAAAAAAACAATAATAAATTATTAAGTGAAATCTCTATTTGACCAACTTGGTGAAAAGATTTAAGACTGAACTCCAATAGGCTATATGTTGTTTCTAAGTTTCCAATGTAATAGTTACATAGATCGAATATTGTAATAGAAGTTTTTTTTTATTTCATTAAGTAATTACAACTGTCTATAAATATGACATCTAGTACTTTTTTTGATTAATATAAATTGAAAGGGCTTATCAGGCCGCCCAGTAGTGGTTCTAATATTATTGTTGTTAAGCTAAAATAGATTTGATACAGGTAGTCTTATAAACTAATCAAATTAAACTATACATATTAGATTAAACAAAAAATAATCTACTAATCTTATCTAGTACTAAACCTAGAATTAAGTCTACATTATTTCTAGACGATAACATAAAAACCTTATTGTGCTAACTGAATAAGTTTTGTTCTCTGTAATTTTGAAAAGTAATAATTAGTAAAAATTTATCTTATCTTTTACTTTTCTCTGTACTATTTGGGTTGTCAGAAATGCTGTTTTTTTGTACCTTATGAACAAGTTATTAACTTCCCGTAGGTAAGTTATTGTAATGGGCCGAAAATCGGGATTAAAAATTTTTACATTTCTCGACGTTTTGAAGGTTTCTGAACATTTTAGCATATTTCAGAAAAAATGGATGTGTGTGTGTGTGTATGTATGTATGGATACAAATTTTCGCCCACGTTTTCGGGCGTACGGATAAACCGATTTGAATGGTTCAAAAAACATTCGATTCCTATTGATAGGGAAAAGAGCTGATTAGTTTTTGGCAAAGGCACGTCCAGCCGTTACGGAGATAGGGAGCAAAGAGTGCAGAAAATAGAAATCGAGTTTTTGAGAGAACGGAGTATCCGATTTGAATGATCTAAAAAACATTCAATTAGTAATGATTGGGAGAAGTGTTTATTAGATTTTGGCAAAGGCAGGCCTAGCCATTTTGAAGATACGGAGCTAAATATGTAAAAAATGGCAGTTTTTGAGAGAACTAAGCGTCCGATTTAAATGATTCAAAAAACTTTCTGCTTGTCTTAACAAAATAATTGATATTGAAAAAAAATTTTGTTCCATTTTTTTTTTTATTTAGTTCTGTGTATATCGAAAATATTTCAGATTTTATTTTTAATTCTGACTATAGTTCTAATATGCAATTCAGTTTATATAATTCTTATAAATATTAGACAATATTAGAATATTTATAATAATCTATTTGAAAACATTCAGTATTCCTCGAACATTTCGTTACGGTACGGGAAGTTCCAGCAATTTGCCTTAAGGCACGATGCCATGATTGCCTCAAGACAGAATTCCACTTACAGCTTTTTTAAAGTCTTATTTAGGCAGATAATTAAAGCAAAAAAAAATGTTTATGGGTCAAGCACAATTTATTCAGTATCTGCAATATAATAAATTAGTTCTAATGAGCTTTAATTAACTTCCCGCAGTGTGATTGAGAGTGATGTGAGTTACAGTAATGGGCCAAAAAATCTAAAATTAAAATTTTTGCATTTCTTCACGTTTCAGAGGTTCCTGAACATTTTGGCATATCTCAGAAAAAATGGATGTATATATATGTGTGTGTGTGTATGTGTGGAGACCATTTTTCGTCGACGATTTCTGGCGTACGGATTTTCCGATTTAAATGGTTCAAAAAACATTCGGTTCTTATTGATGAGACGTGCCGGTTAATTTTTGACGAAAACAGGCTCAGCAACTTCGGAGATATGGACCAAAAAGTGCTAAAATGTTGAACGGATCAATCGATTTGAGTGATCCAAAAAACATTCGATTCGTAATGATGGGTGTTTAGATTTTGGTAAAGGAAGGTTTAGCCGTTTCGGAGATATAGAGCTAAGTGTGCAAAAAATGAGTTTTTGAAAAAACTTTTACTTTTAATCAATACAATAATATAGTATAAGCTATTAGAAAAAAACAGTAAAAAAAAACATTTTTCATTTTTAAAAATCATTTATTTAAATTTCTGTCTCTCATGAAAATATTTGGTTTCCAAACTTATCCCATAATTGTATGAGTTATTAAAAATATAAATAAGTAATATAAATAAAACAAAATGCGTAAATTCACGAACGCGTTAATAATTGATAACTTGAATTATAAATATATTTTTAATTAAAATTTTATCATCATACTATTGTTCCGTTTGCATAATTCAGATTAATTCAAATTTATTTATATTTACTGAATTTATGGCTAATTAACCTATGAATCTTGCTGTTGTTTCTTATTCGCAGAGTATTACTCATATTGCGATATGGTATTTCACCTAATTAGTTTTTATGTTGATATTATATTTCCGAGTCTCGGATAGTTTATCGTGTACAATAAAAGTAATTAACAAATATATATTATATCGCAAATATTTCTGATAAATAATCAGAGTCCTGAGTAATAATGTTTAAATAAACTTAATCAGTATGCGAAGTCAATATTTGTAAATATCACCGATTGTTAAGGCAAGTTGCATG
Organism: Ctenocephalides felis; assembly: GCF_003426905.1. NCBI lineage: Eukaryota > Metazoa > Arthropoda > Insecta > Siphonaptera > Pulicidae > Ctenocephalides > Ctenocephalides felis. Next base: position 66,735,480 of record NW_020537324.1, read on the forward strand.
TACATTCTGATACGTGTAAATAATCTACTTATTACTCATGGGAATTAAGATTTAGCTTTATAAATAAAGGCCTTTGCTAGAAATCTGGGACTGTCGGACCTATGGTAAAAGTAGTACCTTAGTAACACAGACTACCGCCAAGCCTGACATCAGGCAACTTTGATGTCAAATTTTCACTTATAGATCACAATATAATTCCAAGTGGAAATCGTCCTTCGTGGACATAGTTGCATACAATCATATGCACACTATTAGACATAAGAGCTAATAAAACCCCCACACATAGGAGAATGATCAACCGATGGGTTGCTTCTCATATCAATACCTTAGGTCATCAGTCATACACAAAAACAGCTTATAGAACAGTAATAAAGAGTTCTGATTGCTGCGGAAACAGAAAAAAAAGTAATACAGCACCGAAAAAAAACTCAAAAATGGTTTTTGAAATCATCATTATTTCTACTATCGCCGGGCATAGAACTTTGACTTCATTTTGTTTCGATTCGTTTTGCGCAAAAATAAACAAACATTTATTTTTCTCATATAGAAAAGCACGTGTTCAGCAACTAAAACTAGCCTACAGTTGAAAGACCTTGGTTTGCGGGAACATTTCTAATTGCAACTGGCTGCGTAAGTTCACGACATTTTAATTACACCAGTTTCACTCGAGATCCGGTTTAGAGGAGACCCATTGTGTTTTATAATATACTTGTTTTAAGGCTTCTATCGTGAATTTATCGAGAAAATTAAATAATGAAATGCTTCATTAAAAGCCACACCTCGGGTGTTGCGATTCGTATACAAACGTTACCTTGAACAAGCCTCGCCGTTGATGTGTTAGGTCTAATAATCACATAATATGATGGATACACATATGGTTCTATTGTAAAAACTTGCTAATAAAAATTGAATTTGTATACTATTCAAATATCGCCTAAACTAAATCTATGGGCGTTCAAACGATTTGTCTATTGAAAAAGCATTTTTATTTTTGAAGTAAATTCTCAGGCGCGACTAGGGTGTAAATCCGTACAAATGCAACGGAAGTGCGTTACGGCAAGGTCGAGTGCCATGATTTGTCATTCGCTCTCGATGATGTCATTTCTATACGGGTCGATTGTGATTGGTCGTCGTATTTGTGCGAGGCTTTTTTGGATGCGTGACTTTGTACGTGCGTACGTCAACGAAAGTATGAAGCATATTGTTCATTTTTTGGTGTTACATGTCTTTTCATTTTAAGGTTAAATATTAGTACAGATTTTGAGTTAATAAAACATGTCTGGATCGGAAGAATATTTTATTCTGTCCTCCATAAATAATTATAGTGCAAATAATAAAGCCAATGGAAAATCTGTGCCGTGTAAGAAACGTAAGTTATTCAAGTAATTTGTATTACTCGTGGTTACTATATATTTTTGAAGTTATTAAAATGGAATTTATTTTTATATGCAAGACAGCTACTACAACTGTTCAAAGAATGAAACTGTATCGCCAGCGAAAAGTAGATGAAAGTCTTTTTTTATTAGTACATTATGTAGATAATAATGTGTCCCAGAACTCAACGTCAAGCCGAAATAACGGAGTGAAAAAATAGGATTTTTTTGAAGTAAAACTTCTTTAGGCGCGACTAGGGAGTAAATCTATGAAAATGCAACGGAAGAGCGTTACGGCCTAGTCGAGTGCCAATGATTTGTCAATCTCTCTATGACGAGCTTATAAGTGCAATCTAGAACTTTGCTCAAACTGATACAATTTATTCGTTATTGTGGTAAATTTTATTAATTCTGTTCATTTAATTTTTGGATTTGTAACCGCAAATAACATTTCTAGTACTACAGGCAAAAATAATGACCCAGGTTTTCAAGAATTGAGATTTTTTGTTGCACTGTTGGACTTTTCAAATTTGGTCTATTCTTAGAGGCCCTTTTTTTAAACGAATCATTGGCACTCGACTCGCTCGAAACGCTCTTCCGTTGCATTTTCTTAGATTTACTCCTTAGTCGCGCCTAAAGAAGTTTTACTTCAAAAAGCACTAAAATGTGAAGGCAATAAGTTCCATTAAAATTATAAAAGTTTGGGCATTTAATCAGAATTGTAAAATAACATACTTGATATCTTCAGAATAAAAAATTTAATAAAAAACTGTTTTGTCCAAGTACAAAATCATTCGGAAAATGTTAGTTGGAAATTCGTCATGCTAATTATAGTGTTTAGTATAGATTCTCTTGTAATTATTATTGTTTCAATAAAATTGTTAAATTGTTACAATAAAAACTATTAGTTTCAGATATTGTTAACATTCCACGGTTTTATGTGATGTTTTATATATTTCCCATAATTAACCGTAAACATGTTTTTTTTTTTAATTTAGAAAAAATATGTTTGCACAATAATACATGTTTAAATTATTAGTCCAAATTATTTGATATTTGCAGAATTTTTCCATGCAAAATTGTTCTAATGAAGAGATTATTTCCGTAATCCCTGATCCATTTTAATTGCCTTTGATATAATTAATATTCGTCCTTGTAATTTCTGCTAGATTTCTCTCAAACGGGGAAACCCATCATTTGAAAAATATAGTAAAAGTTATAAGATGAATTATTTATTATAAACTAGTTTGTAAACCATACAAAACACAAATTAATTGTGCTGTGTCGTTTATTCAATTTGATCATTATAGAGAAGACAATGTTGGAACGCTTTTTATTAAGTGCAATAAAAAACGGAAATGTTATTAAAAAAATTAGACGTTAAATATCTCTAAGTAAATTTGTAGTGTAAATGTTTTATTTATACATTGTCTGAAAGAACATTTGTTTCTCCTTTATTTATGTGCCTATACATCATGATTGACCATCATTTATTATCAATTTGGGCCAGTATGTTTTTATATGATATTAATTTATTTTTTTTAGTAATTATTTAAACATTCATTGAAATATTTGATATAAATTAATAAATTCAACTACACTTCTTGTTTTTTGTAGAGATTTTCTGCAACTTTTGTTTATTATATCTGGGTAAAATATTAATAAATATTATATTTATCATGAACACTATATTGAACATGAACCGGATCAATATAATAAAATAACATTGTTTTATCTATGACTTAATTTTCTATATCATATACTGAAATAGGTTCTTTTATACTATATTATTTACTGTTACAATGACTTCCGCAGCAATTTATTGTGTTTTTTTCATTTTTGCACATTTCTCCAGCACAGTCACACTTTTTTTTGAGTTCTGGCTTTCCATATATTTGGTCATTGGTGTCGCAAGTCAGTGGCTTATTGAAACATTTATTATAAATTTTCAAGCGCATTTTGCTGTCTTCATCCGATTTCTCATACCTGGAAAAAAATAGTTTTATATTATTATTTTAATTTTTATCTTAATTTATTTTAATTGGAAATTTAAAAATAGTAAATTTAGAAGTTCTAAACTATTATGAATCGTGTTTATTAAGTTGATATGATAAAAAATGCAAAATATTTTGAAATTAATTAAATATTTTTATAAGGACATGATAAATTATTAAGTACACACTACTAAACCATTAAACCATTTTTCTAGAAAAAAATTTCAAACTGAATTTCTTTTAAAAGACTAATTGTGAACAAGCACCGTCACCAATATAGTAAGCAGCTACGATATAACCAGGTCTATTTGTAAGAACAAAACTAATTGTAAAAGTATATTTGATAAAAATGATACATTAAAATTTCTCCAAAAGTCTAGCATTTTTTCTATCTTTCTATACATAGGCAACGCCTATTTACAGAAGGGTTAACTGAATATCATTTATATAATTTAATTTAAGATAAACTTACATCATATCCCTTTGCATTAATAGTTTCTGTCTTGTGCGGAAAACAATTTGATCCTGTTGATATAAATCCCTTTCCAAAATCATTTCTTCATGATCGTGCCTTATTTGCCTATCACGATTATGAATCTCCTGCTCTATTGCCAGCTGCTTTGCTTTATATCTATTTTCAAAAAATGAGATTTAGCACACAAATATTCATTAAATTCATAATCATAAAAAATCTAGACGTACGCAAACTGTCCTTCGCGCCTTATTAATTGTTGCCTTCTAAACTGCTCCTGCTCCCAACGCAATTGATCCCTGTGATGAATCTGCTGCTCCAACAACATCTGCTCCCTTTGGTACATCATTTGAACTTCTCGACCATGCAATTCTCTCTCTAATCGACACTTATCTCTAATCTACATTAATATATAATATTTAAATTTATTGGCGCAAGGCGAATTAATATTTGTTTTATATTTCAATAATTATTTTATGTACCGTAGGAACAGCAACATGAAGCGACGGGCACTTGTCTACCGTCTTATTACAATGTTTGATTTCTACTATTTTTGGGGATGCTGTTATAATCTCAGAAAACGTTTCATTCATGATACTAGCTAGTTTTCTTTTGGAGGCTTTACCACAAATGTTTGATTGTGATTCTAAGTTTTTCTGACATTCTTTATTGTGAACATCTACAACAAGTGATCCCTCGCTTTCGGATTGTCCTCCACCTTCAGTACGAGGTGCTATGCATTCAACTGTGATCGTTCCAATAACTGAGAATAATAATATTATTTATATTGAAATAAGGCAAATTAATAATATCAATAATTGGTTTACTTGGTTGAGTTGGTTCACATAGTGTATTTGGTTCACTAGTTTCACTTGGTTTAGTTGGTTCATCTGTTTTACTTGGTTCAACTACTTTACTTGGTTCATTTGGTTCATCTGGTTTACTTGGTTCATCTACTTTACTTGGTTCATTTGATTCACTTGGTTTGTTTGGTGTTACAGTATCGGGTTTTTCGGTACTCTCGTTTTGTTTGCTTGCTTCTTTTTTTGGACATTGGATTGGACATTCTACTAATTGTGGTTCTCCTATGCCTGACCGAAATGAACACTTCTTTTTTGCAGTTCCATCAGGATTACAAAGGCAAGGTCTGATAAATTAATATGTTATGTTTATATTTTGCAATATAAGTTTTGACGTAATAATAAATACTTACCCGTCTCGTATGTTGCAAAATACGTAGTAAGCTATTGCAAACGAAATAAATATCAGGACTGGAAAGCCTAGCCCAATTATATGGACCAGCATTAAATGGTTATCGAGCAAGTCTTTGAGTTCATAGTAACAACCCTATAAAGTGAGTGAAATTATTATGTAAATCGAGAGTTTTTCCTACGTAAATTTTGTATATATATACCTTGTACATATTTGAATTTTCCCGTGTGAAATTTTCACAAAATTGATTCCGTTTGCAGCAAGATGCGGGTATCCACGATCGATTGTGCCAGTAATCTTCTGGCAGTTCTTCCGCGAACCAACCTGTACCTGATTCCAAACTTACATTCACATGGCGAATTCTATAATCCGAATGATTCAATGATCCGCAGCATGCGTATTCTTCAATTAAATTTAATTTTAGAAGACTATTTTATACACTATAAAGAATATTCTATACACTTTTTCATTTGAATTAATTTAGATAAATAAAGCATTGAAAATAAGTTCTAAAAAGAACAAATTATTGTCCAGGCTAGTTACAAGAATTGTATAATTTATAATTGTATATTTTATAATTTGATAATTACCTTTTTGTACTGTTTCATACATAGGCACGAGGTTATACTCATCTATATCAAGTCTTAAGAGTTGCGCGGACTTTTCCGTAGTCTTAAATAAATAATTGTAATCCTATAAATAAATATCGTATATCAAAATATTTTTTATATTATATTTTAATACATTTGATTCAAACTCACCTTTTTATAGCTGGAATGTATCACTAATGTGTGTGCAAATTGAAATAAAAGTAATATAGCGACTAAGAGGTAAAACTGTTAATATATAAAAGATTTAATACATAAATTATTTAATTTTATAAAAATTCTGGAAGTACTTACTAATTTGACAAGCGATAGAGAATTTTGAAAACTTGCGCAGCAACCAATAAAACTGACTATGAAAAGTAGTGTTCCGATGGCTATTATCGCATAAGAACATTTCTGCAAATCAACTGGCTGCGTCACTTTCTATTTGATTGTGCCAAGTTAAATTATATATTGTATCTAATGTATTTCTAAATTCAAATATATATATATATATATATATATATATATAATTATTATTATTTGCCTGGGCATAGTCGTAATGGATCTTCATGATATCTATATACTCTATGAAAACCAATTTTCTTGACACCATCCATATTCCTATCCCTGTAACTAAACCGCTCAAAACTTGTAAAAAATAAGACAGTAGTAGAAAGACAACGTACATTAGGTATCGTAATGAACAAACTCGCTAACTCTTTATTTCTGACACATATGCTATTGAAAAACAAAAGCTACAATTTTCAGGCAACGTCAAATGAAATTATTAACTACCCACAGGGTAAGTTATAGTAATTGCAAAAAAATAAAATTTAACCCTTTCCACTCGCAATTTATATTTTGCTCGGAGCGGCGGCATCTGAGTCGAAAGGGTTAATTTTTTTAAGTATCTTTACGTACTATAAGTTTTCACATTTTCGGAAAATTTCTAAACATTTTCATTATATTTGCTTAAAGTTCTATATATTTAACATGATCTGGATCAGTGTAATAAAATAAAAACATTGTTTAGCCTATGGCTTAATATATCTATTTCGTATATATTGAAATAATATTTTTTTATACTATATTATTTATGGTTTCAGTTATTTCTGTAACAATTTTTTGTATTTTATTCATGTTTTTTCTTTGTCAGCATTTTTTCCCCTTCAATTCTGGCTTTCCATGAATTTGGTTTTTGGTGTCGCAAAACAGTGGCTTATTGAAACATTTACTATAAATTTTCAAGCGCAATTTGCTATTTTCATCCGATTTGTCATACCTAAAAAAAACTTAGTTTTATCTTACTATTCGACGTTTTTATAATCAGTTAGTAGATAAATTAATTTATTGTAATTGAAAATTTAAAGATAGTTATAATAGAAGTATTACTTAGGGTAGGGCGGGGCTGTTGAGCAAATTTTTACTTAAACGGATGTAGCTCCTCAATGAAAAGTATCAGTAAATTGCTATACGGCTTAATGGATTTGTTGTTTATCGCTTAACAAAAGTGTTAATACTATTTTTTGGTAATAAGTAAAATTCAAAAGCTATAGCTGTTTAAATGCAAAAAGTCAAGTATGCTCAATGTACCCCATAGGTGGGGCAAGTTGAGCACTAAGAAAGTATAATGAAATCATAGGTTCAATGTCGATTAGTGATGAAATAAAATATGATTTTAATAACTAGTTCTATATTTATAGTCTTTATTGGCAGAGAAAACAAACCTTATAGTAATTTTCTTTGAATAATTAACCAAAAGTAGGATCTGCAAAACAATTTCGTATCTTAGGAATTATTTTGCCATTAGATTCAGTATTTTTGTTTAAAAACATTATTTCTTTATATTATTACTCATAGACTTAGCTTAAATCTTAAAAATAATAATTAATTTCTGGAAATTAATGGTTATTGTCTTAGTGACAGAACAAGTTTAGCAACTATGCTCAACTAACCCCAACTTGGAATTTCAAAATAAAAGTGAGTTTATAAAAAAACCGTGAAAATTATATCCAGAATCTCCGTGCATATTAAAAGTACTATAATTATATGAAAGAATAACATTTACCTGATTAAAAATAAATAACATTTGACTAAACCAGACGAAAACTCGTGATGAATGACTTTTTTACTTTTTGGTCTCAAAATAAACAAATCGCCCGGGAGCCTCACTCATTTGTCCAGCGGCCACTAGCGATCGCGGGATGTTTATTTCTCCCAAACCTCTATCTTTCCGCCATATAATGCCTAAACGGACGGTGAATAGTTTTCGAGATATTTTGATTGCTCAATTTGCCCCTATGCTCAACTAGCCCCGCTCATAGTCATAGGGTAGGCTTAATATTTTAAAATGGAAAATTTGGTTATTGATAAATAAGCCTTTGAAATGAGAACTTTTTGATATATCAATTAAATAAGGATATATACATAAAGATATGAGATAAAGACGGGTTGACTCTTCTATAGTACGCAGCGCGTAGTATAGAAAGCGCGCTATAAGAAACTCGGGTCAGATGTAGGAACGAGGTGAATTCACAACGCATTCTATGAAACCAGCTATAGCGTTGTACAAGAACCGCGTTATAACAATCTAAGAATTATCATTATCAATCACATTAATTGTACCGCATTATGCTAAAATTGCAAATTAAAAGATAAATTATTAATTATATTTCATCAAGTGAAGATATGATAATTTTTTTTTAATAAATTCAAAATGTATATAAATTATATGATAAAAAATTCTTTTTTTACTGAACTAAAAACTTTATATAAAGACATGACAAAAAAAATTAAACAAAAACTACACTATAAAAAAAATTAAGCAGAAATGTTTTTGAAAGGGTAACAAGCTATTAAAAATAGTTTTGTCTCAGACTACTAAAGCCGACGTCGAACGCAGTTATGGTATAATCTGGAATATTTGTGTAAATATAAAATAGTTGAAAATAAAAATTGCATTAAAACTACTTGCAATGTCTGATTACTAGAGTCATTCACAGGCTGCGCGGACGAAAAAGTGTCGCGTTATAGGAGGGCTGTACTAGGGGAACCGTATTCCCAGGGAACCGCGTTATATAAGGGTTGCCTTTACATCATTTATTTGAATATATTTAATTTATGACAAACTTACATCATATCCCTTTGCATCAGTAGTTTCTGTCTTGTACGAAAAAGAATTTCATCCTGTTGATATAAATTCCTTTCCAGAATCATTTCTTCATGATCGTGCCTTATTTGGGAATCACGATTATGAATTTCCTGCTCTATTGCCAGCTGTTTAGCTTTATATCTATTTTCAAAAAATGAGATTTAGCACACAAATATTCATTGAATTCAAAATCATAAATTAAGACCTACGCAAACTGTCCTTCGCGCCTTATTAATTGTTGCCTTCTGAACTGCTCCTGCTCCCAACGCAGTTGATCCCTGTGATGAATCTGCTGCTCCAACAACATCTGCTCCCTTTGGTACATCAATTGCACTTCACGACCATGCAATTCCCTCTCTAATCGACACTTATCCCTAATCTACATTAATATAAAATATTTAAATTTATTGGCCAAAGGCGAATTAATATTTGTATAATTTAATAATTATTGTATGTACCGTAGGAATAGCAACATGAAGTGACGGGCACTTGTCTATCGTCTTATTACAATGTTTGATTTCTACTATTTTTGGGGATGCTGTTATAATCTCAGAAAACGTTTCATTCATGATACTAGCTAGTTTTCTTTTGGAACCATTACCACAAATGTTTGATTGTGATTCTAAGTTTTTCTGACATTCTTTATTGTGAACATCTGCAACAAGTGATCCTTCGCTTTCGGATTGTCCTCCACCTTCAGTACGAGGTGCTATGCATTCAACTGTGATCGTTTGAATAACTGAAAATAATAATCATATTTATATTGAAATAAGCCGAATTAATCATATCAATAATTGGTTTACTTGGTTTAGTTGGTTCATCTGGTTTACTTGGTTTGCTTGGTGTTACAGTATCGGGTTTTTCGGTATTCTCATTTTGTTTGCCTGTATCTTTTTTTGGACATTGGATTGGACATTTCACTAATTGTGGTTCTCCTATGCCTAACCGAAATGAACACTTCTTTTTCGCAGTTCCATCAGGATTACAAAGGCAAGGTCTGATAAATTAATATGTTATGTTAATATTTTGCAATATAATTTTTGACGTAATAATAAATACTTACCCGTCTCGTATTTGGCAAAATACGTAGTAAGCTATTGCAATCGAAATAAATATCAGGACTGGAAAGCCTAGCCCAATTATATGGACCAACATTAAATGGTTTTCGAGCAAGTCTTTGAGTTCATAGTAACAACCCTATAAAGTGAGTGAAATTATTATGTAAATCAAGAGTTTTTCCTACGTAAATTTTGTATATATATACTTTGTACATATTTGAATTTTCCCGTGTGAAATTTTCACAAAATTGATTCCGTTTGCAGCAAGATGCGGGTATCCACGATCGATTATGCCAGTAATCTTCTGGCAAGTCAAACCCAAAATTGGAAGTCACATTTACATTGGTATGGCGACTTCTATAATCCGAATGATTCAATGATCCGCAGCATGCGTATTCTTCAATTAAATTTAATTTTAGAATACTATTTTATACACTATAAAGAATATACTATACACTTTTTCAATTGTATTAATTTAGATAAAGTATTAAAAATAAGTACTAAAAAGAACAAATTATTCTCCAGGCTAGTGCTCACTAACGAGACATTTTTGAATTCAGATAATTTTTCACAACAAAATAAATGTGCAAAATAATTTTTACAAGAACTATATAATTTATAATTGTATATTTAATAATTTGAGAATTACCTTTTTGTACTGTTTCAAACATAGGCACGACATTATACTCATCTATATCAAGTCTTATGCGTTGCGCGGACTTTTCCGTAGTCTCCAATAAATAATTGTAATCCTATAAATAAATATCATATTCAATATCAAAATATTTTTTATATTTTATTTTAATACATTTGATTCAATACTCACCTTTTTATAGCTGGAATGTATCACTAATGTGTGTGCAAATTGAAATAAAAGTATTATAGTGACTAAGAGGTAATACTGTTAATATATAAAAGATTTAATACATAAATTATTTAATTCCATAAAAATTCTGAAAGTACTTACTAATTTGACAAGCGTTAGAGAATTTTTGAAACTTGCACAGCAACCAATAAAACTGACTAAGAAAAGCAGTATTCCAAAGGCTATTATCGCATAAGAACATTTCTGCAAATCAACTGGCTGCGTCACTTTCTATTTGATTGTGCCAAGTTAAATTATATATTGTATCTAATGTATTTTTAAATATATATATATATATATATATATATATATATATAAATATATATTATATATAATAATTATTATTTGCCTACATGGACAAAGTCGTAATGGATCTTCATGATATCTATATACTCTATGAAAACCAATTTTCTTGACACCATCCATATTCCTATCCCTGTAACTAAACCGCTCAAAACTTGTAAAAAATAAGACAGTAGTAGAAAGACAACGTACATTAGGTATCGTAATAAACAAACTCGCTAACTCTTTATTTCTGACACATATGCTATTGAAAAACAAAAGCTACAATTTTCAGGCAACGTCAAATGAAATTATTAACTACCCACAGGGTAAGTTACAATAATTGCAAAAAAATAAAAAATTAACCCTTTCCACTCGCGAATTCCGCAACCTATATATATATATATATATATATATATATATATATCCCGTTGTAGCGGCGGCTTCCGAGTCGACAGAGAAAATTTTTTATGTATTTTTACATACTACACGTTTTAATATTTTTGGAAAATTTCTAAACATTTTCATCATATTTGCTTAAAATACTATATATTTAATATATTTAATTAACTTAATATAATGTAATAAAATAAAAACAATGTTTAGCCTATGACTTAATTATCTATTTCGTATATTGAAATAGTATTTTTTCATACTATATTATTTATGGTTTCAGTTATTTCTGTAACAATTTTTTGCATTTTATTCATGTTTTTTCTTAGTCAGCATTTTTTTTCCTTCAATTCTGGCTTTCCATGAATTTGGTTATTGGTGTCGCAAAACAGTGGCTTAGTGAAACATTTATTATAAATTTTCAAGCGCAATTTGCTATTTTCATCCGATTTGTCATACCTGAAAAAAATCTTAGTTTCATCTTACTATTCGACGTTTTTATAATCTGAATTATATTAATTTATTGTAATTGGAAATTTAAAGATAGTAATAATGGAAGTATTACTTATGACTTATTATTTTAAAATGGTAAATTTGGTTATTGATAAATGGGCATTGAAAATGAGATATAAATTAAATAAGTAATCCTTTATTCTAAAGATATGAGATAAAGACGGTTGACTCTTCTATAACGTTGTGAGTACGCACCGCGTAGTATCGAAAGCGCGCTATAAGAAACTTGAGTCAGATGTAGGTTAATTCGCAACGACTTCTGTGAAACCGGCTATCGCGTTGTATAACAACCGCGTTTTAAAAATTTAAGAAAAATCATATTAATCACATTAATTGTACCATATAATATATGGAGGCTAAAAAATGCAAATGAAAAGATAAATTATTAATCATATTTATTAAATTGAAGGTATAATAAAAAAAAATGGTTGAATTTAAGAATGTATATAAATCTATGATAAAAAAAATTGCTAAAAAATGAAACAAAAACTAAACTGATAAATTGTTTTCCTACGAAAAAGTTTTAAGCAGGAATATTTTTCAAAGGCTAACGAGCTTTGAACGGGTTCTGTCTCGGATTACTTAAGCTGATGTCGAACACAGTTATAGTATAATCTGGGATATTTGTGAGAATATAAAATAGTCGAAAATAAAAATTGCATCAAAACTACCTACAATGTCTGATTACTAGAGTCATTCACAGGCTGCGCGGACAAAAAATTTCGGGATTGTCTTAGATCATTTATATAATATTTAATTTATGACAAACTTACATCATATCCCTTTGCATCAAAAGTTTCTGTCTTGTACGAAAAAGAATTTCATCCTGTTGATATAAATTTCTTTCCAGAATCATTTCTTCATGATCGTGACTTATTTGGGAATCACGATTATGAATTTCCTGCTCTATTGCCAGCTGCTTTGCTTTATATCTATTTTTAAAAAATGAGATTTAGCAAACAAATATTCATTAAATTCAAAATCATAAATTAAGACCTACGCAAACTGTCCTTCGCGCCTTATTAATTGTTGCCTTCTGAACTGCTCCTGCTCCCAACGCAGTTGATCCCTGTGATGAACCTGCTGCTCCAACAACATCTGCTCCCTTTGGTACATCAATTGCACTTCTCGACCGTGCAATTCCCGTTCTAATCGACATTTATCTCTAATCTGCATTAATAAATAATATATTTAACTTCATTGCCCAAAAGCGAATTAATATTTGTTTTATATTTCAATAATTATTTTATGTACCGTAGGAACAGCAACATGAAGTGACGGGCACTTGTCTTCCGTCTTATTGCAATGTTTGATTTCTACTATTTTTGGGGATGCTGTTATAATCTCAGAAAACGTTTCATTCATGATACTAGTAGGTTTTCTTTTGGAAGCTTTACCACAAATGTTGAACTGTGATTCTAAATTTCTCTGGCATTTTGTGTTATGAACATCCACAAGTGACACCTTTTTGGTTAGTCCTCCAGCTTCAACACGAGGTGCTATGCATTCAATTGTAAACGTTTCAGTAACTGAGAATAATAATAGTATTTATATTGGAATAAAACGAATTAATCATTGTTATTCAATGGTTTACTTGTTTTAGTTGGTTTGCATAGTTTACTTGGTTCATTTGATTTACTTGATTTAGTTAGTTCAGATAGTTTACTTGGTTGACTTGATTCACTTGGTTTAGTTGGTACAGACAATTTACTTGGTTGACTTGATTGACTTGGTTTATTTGATATTATGCTATTGGTTTTTTCGGCTTTATCATATTGACTGCATGTATCTTTTTTTTGTATTGGACACTCATCTAACTGTGGCTCCGCGGTGCATGACCGAAAAGAGCATTTCTTTTTCGAGGTCCCATCGGGATTGCAAAGGCAAGGCCTGAAATTAATGTGATGTAATTTTTTTTTGTTATTTTGTAATATTAAATATTTAATAAATTTTTATAATTTTTGATATGAGAGTAAATATTTACCCGTCTCGTATTTTGCAAAATACGTAGTAAGCTATTGCAAACGAAATAAATATCAGGATCGGAAACCCTAGCCCAATTATATGCATTAGCATCCAATGGTTTTCGAGCAAGTCTTTGAGTTCGTAGTAACAACCCTATAAGGTGAGTGAAATTATTATGTAAATCAAGAGTTTTTCCTACGTAAATTTTGTATATATATAATTTAAATATATACCTTGTACATATTTGAATTTTCCCGTGTGAAATTTCCACAAATTTGGTTCCGTTTGCAGCAAGCTGCGGGTATCCACGATCGATTATGCCAGTAATCTTCTGGCAAGTCAGACCCAAAATTGGCAGTCTTATTTACATTGGTATGGCGACTTTTATAATCCGAATGATTCATTGAGGCGCAGCATTCGTATTCTTTAATCAAATTTCATTTTAAAATAATATATTGTATACACCTTCGCTTTTGAATTTTGAACAGACGAGTGATTAGGTAGATCATATAAAATCATAAATAAAAATAAAAAAATATTTAAATCTAATATTTACATTCTTCAGGAAGTGCAGGTAACTTTCCACAAGGCAAAATGCCACTTAGAACTAGTTATACTTGATTTAAATCAAATTTACATTAAAAGTCAAATTTTTGTTCATATGCACACATACTTTTCCCAATTTTGGCGTCAAACGATTAAGAAAGGCTCTAAACTTTGAGAAAAAATAAAATGAGCATATCGGGTTTTCTGGCGAAAACAAACTTTTCTTCAGAAAGATGATTTTTATGCTAAAAGTACAGATTATTCGATAATATTTTACTGCAGATTAAATGGATAAAATATTTTTTTTGCTTTATAAAGGTTACTAATTACAAGGATTGTATATTTTATAATTTATAAAATACCTTTTTGTACTGTTTCAAAAATAGGCTCGATACTATACTCATCTACATCAAGTCTCACGAGTTGCGCGGCCATGTCCGTAGTCTGTTGTAAATATTGGTATTCCTATACATAATTATCGTATATTAAAATATTTTTTATATCATCTTTTAATACATTTTATTCAATACTCACCCTTTTATAGCCGGAATGTGCCATAATCGTGTGTGCAAATTGAACTATCAGTAATATAGCAACTAAGATGTAGAACTGGTAGCATATAAAAGTTTTAATATAATGTATTATGATTGAATTCTGTAAAAACTTTTGAAGATACTTACAAATCTGACAACCGATATAGAATTTTGAAAACTTGCACAGCAACCAATAAAACTGACTAAGAAAAGCAGTATTCCAAAGGCTATTATCGCATAAGAACATTTCTGCAAATCAACTGGCTGCGTCACTCTCTATTTGATTGTGCCAAGTTAAATTAATTATTTATGTATAATTTTAAGTTTATATATTATATATATATATATATATATATATATAGTAGTAGTATATTAGTAGTAGTATATTAGATAGTATTGTCGACTTTGATACATATTTGAAGTATTTTGCAACCCAATAGTCGAATTAAAGCCAAATTAGAAACCCAAATCAATTCAAAACTATGCTATCAGATCATATGATTAACCTGGGCCATACTTTCAACATGTCCAATCATACCATCTTATATATTGAAAAGTATTGTGACCTTAGAAAGATACTTGAGTCGTTACTTATATCCCTTAATACTTCTTGTGCCAACAAACGGAATTCCTCTCATCTTTTACATGACAGTTACAAAGTCATCATAAATTTCATGAAAAGTAATTCTTTACTGCGTTAGAATCTTTCGTTCATTATATCCCTTTTCTATTTCTCATTCCTCTTTTGTTTCTTACACCCAGCATCCACTCACTCTACCGCACGTGCTGCGTAGCCTTGAATTCATTTGTGTTACTGTGCACACCGAGCGAAAAACACGTAATATTTGGAGGACTCCTTAAATTTCTCTTCTTATTAATTATTATTAGTTATGATGTTTTATGTTTACACATGTTTAGTGTTTAATAAATCTTACATTTTTTTTTTGTGTTTTTCCTGGTTTGGTATGTATATAATTTTCTCCTTTTTATATTTTTATAACTAATATCAACTATTGTTATTTATACAATGTTTTTTTTAGATTACTGAATGATAACACGCATCAAGTGTCGAAACGTTTAATAGAATAAAAAAGATGCAAAATACTTCAAATATATATATATATATATATATATAATATATATATATATATATATATATATATATATATTTGTCTACCTGTGAAAACTCGAAATGGACTTTCATAGCATCTATAAACTCTATGAATGTCAATTTTGTTGATACCATCCATATTCCTGTTCCTATAATAAATCCGCTCAAGACTTGCAAAAAATAAGACAGTAGTAGAAAGGAAACATACATTAGGTATCGTAATGAACAAACTCTATAACTCTTTGATTTATTTTTGACGCAAACGATATTGCAAAACAAAAGCTACATGCCTCTGGTAACGTCAAGTGAAATTATTACTATAAAGAATAAATTATAACTCGATGAAACTGAAAATATTTGAAATATATTTTCTAAATTTAGTGTTGTTGGTATGGATTGTTTTGTTCCGTTTTCTTTCCCTTGTATCAAATTGGTTTATTTGTTTGAGCATCTATTTAGTACAGGAACTTAGCTTTTAAATATGCCTTTGTCAAATTTGCTCTTGCTGTCAAAGGTTGAAATCATGTCGTCAACATAGGTAAAATATTCGGTTATTCATTGTTAAGTATCATATATAAGATTATAAAACTCTATTCAATAGTTCTATTTGAGAAAAAAATAAGACTAATTAAATAATAAAAAAGCTTTGCTTGTTTGCCAATTGATATATCTGAACTAAAACTATCTATTATATAAAAATAAGTCGGGTTTTCCTTCCTGACGATATAACTCCAGAACGCACGAACCGATTTCAACGATTTTGCATTCGTTGGAGAGGTCTCGGGCTCCGTGAGGTTTATAGCAACGAAAATTGCAGAAAATTTCAACAGAAAAGCGAAATTTTTTTTACATACAGCGTCATCTCTGATACTTAACATGTACAAACAAACATGTACTACAAACCAATATTTTAAGTAGATGGCGCCGGTAGATACATTGTTCGACAGCTACTCATTGTTCTCTGCTCAGTTAATTTTATGTGACAAACAAAAAAAGTGGTTTACCAAAGAGCACTTCTCAATGAAACGGATGATTTGCGGACACTTCGATTCAGTATTTACTTTGGATTCACTTTCATTTACTAGGAGAAGTTCAACTAAATAACACTTCATTTTTGTAATCAAAGTAAATTCATTACTGTTGTGAAATGAAATATTTTTTTTCCTTTTAAAATATAAAACAAAAAAAATTTTTTTTCATCTTTTAATCACCAAACGAAATGTTACATAAAACGCAACCATCTGGTGGTGAAACGGAGTTCGCCGGGTTTGCTAGTTTATTATATAAATTGATTGATTTGAGTTTGAATATCTATTGTTAAAAAAAAATCTTAAAAGACATTATCAAGCTACCTGAGCTTCACGTGTATAGTATAATCCATAAAATTTAATTTTATTTTATTGAGTCATAATATTAAAATTATATGCATACAAAAATGAATATTTAAAAAAAAATGACGATTGAAATCTTTGTATTGATACTATAGTAATTCCTTGATCACATGTATCACATGTAGTATGCAATGACCAATATGCTACTTTATACCTATAAGCATATGCCATAGGAATAATCGATTTAAAAAATTTACATTTATGAAATTATATTATGAAAGCAGGCTTCCATTCTGGTAAACAAGCTCAATCTTTATTGTAATATTTTTTGTATATTAGTGTTTACATCGTAAATATTATAATAATCAAAGCATAGTTGAACTTTATTTTTATTTTTATAAAGCATATTATCTTGTTGATGACTGCGTTCTACATGAATGTGTTCTTGCTCTTTTCCTATATTTATGCTGATTTTCTGTACTTTTGGATTTCTCTAATAGTTCAGACCAGTCGTCATGTTTTCCACTTCTTCGTCGCTCCGATTTGTGTACTAATAATAAATAATTTATTTGTATACAGTTACATTATTATCAAAAAATGTTTTTTTTTTGCACTTTATTTATCAAACCTCTCTTTGGCCAATAGGGACCTCCGCCTCTGCAGCGGCATTTGCCGTCAGGACAGGAACCTTTTGAGCAGTTATGCTTATTTTCACAAGGTCGATTTTTAGCTTCAAATCGTGGTAAAACAAAATCCAAACCCCCATCACATAAAACAGGCTTATCCATACAGATATTATATATTTTCATGCGCATTTTGCTAGCTTCATCTTCTTTTTCATACCTATAATATAACAATATTGGCATATAAAGAAATTTTAATATTCCTTACAAATATTATTCTACATCATGTCTCGCTGCAACAGTAGTTGTTGCCTCGCCTGCATCAACACTTGGTCCTGATGATAGATGTCACGTTCCAAGATCATCTCCTCGTGGTCAGTACGAATTTGCAGATCGCGATTATGAATTTCCTGCTCCACTATTACTTGATTTGCTTTAAACCTAAAACGTGTAATATTTTTAGCATTATTTTTTTTTACTGAAGCCATAATTTTGGTATACTCACGCAAATTGCCCTTCCCGCTTTATTAATTGCATTCTCTTAAATTGCTCCTGTTCCCAAAGCAATTGTTCTCGATGATGAAGTTGTTGTTCTAATAGCATCTGTTCTCTTTGATACATCATTTGAACTTCTCGTCCATGAAGTTCGCGCTCTAGACGGCATTTATCTCTAACCTGAAAATTCAGATAATTCACCTGCTTCCTTAGTTTGTGCTCTATTTAGGAACTAAGAAGTACTCACAGATGGAGCCGCGATGTCAACTGGGGGGCAAATGTCTTGGGTTTTTGGACACGGCATTGCCATCATTGTGGAACACGGTTTTTCGACCATTTTCACCATTTCATTACACGGAGCACTTGTATGGCACGGCGATTCCGCAACCATTGCTGGCAAGGATGGTTGTGGAGCAGGATGTACAGTAGGATGCGCAACAGGATGTACAATAGGTTGTACAGTAGGAGGTACTGCAGCAGGTACAGCAGGAGGTACAACAGGGCTTGCCATATGCGTTGCAGAGCATGGCTTAGGTGGTGCCGCAGGGCATGGCATAGATACAATTTTTACAATTTCTTCTTTTGGAACTTGATCCTTGCAGGTTGCAATTTCGTGTACTTCAACTATAGCTGGCTGGCATGCAGCACTATCTTGACATTGCATTACTATCATATAAATTAAAATTATATTCTCTCTCTTCTTAAAATTATATATTTTTAGATGGTAATATATGACATATATATTCAATTAGGTCGTGGATTTTTTCAATATATTGATTGTTTCTTTTCCGAACAGTAGATCCAATAATAAAGAACAATTTGTTTTTTGAAGATGTTTGATAATGACGTTTCGGAACTAGGTACGTTCCATCATCAGGTTTATTCTGTCAGATACAATGTTTTTTTAAAACTATTGATTAATTAATTAATGATGGTCATTACAGATTATTTAGCAAAATTATAAAGGAATGGATTATGTACCAGTGTAATAATTTATATATCCATATCACTAATATTTTTTGTTAAAAACACTCGAATTTTTTCACGAGGATATTTGTAGATGTTTCGACTTCACGGGGTGGTGGATTTAATTTTTATTATATTTTTTTATATTAATTTAATTTAATTTTTATTTATATTATTTTATATTCTTTTAAAGAAATGTTTTCAAAAATTAAAACCACCACCCCTCCTAAATTCAATACTAACATAGCTTATTCAATATCTTGCAAAAATTGTCAAAAACAATACATTGGACAAACATCACAATACATTCATAAGAGAATGAGACAACATGAATTAAGTGTCACTCATCATAAAAGCCGAAGTTTCCAAAGCACTCTTGTCCAACATTCCATTGAAAATTCACATATTTTTACCTTTGAACCCGATATTTTATATAGAGAGGATTGTACTTTTAAAAGTCTTTTTTCTGAAAGCAGTTTTGTCTTTTTGAATTCGTCAAATTGTGTTGATAAAAAATCAGATCATAATATCATTCATGATTCGTATTTAAATTTTTTAAACCTAATTATAAACGATTAATTCTTTAATAATTTTATGTGTATACATAGATATATATGTTATAATATATGCACATCTATATATGTGCTTATATGTATGTTTTTTTATATACACTATATACATGTACTTGCCTATATGTTTGTGTATATGATTGTATGTACATAAATATATGGATATATGCATATGTATGTAGGTGTACATATGTATGTACATGTATATATACGACTCGTACATGATATTTCTCAACATTTGCTAAAGCAATACTTCCTCTTTTTTCGTAAATTACCAATGCAAGAGCCATAACAAATTATTCTTGCCTAAATTCCGTACATATCCCTTACATCTGGCCGACAGAACTCCATATCAGTGTGTTAATGTCTTATAAAGTGAAACATCTACAAATATCCTCGTGAAAAAATTCGAGTGTTTCTAACAAAAAATATTAGTGATATGGATATATAAATTATTACAAGTAAATAATTTTTGCTTCTCAATTTTATATAAAAACTTTTTAGTTATTTTTTTTATTACTTTTTACACTGGTACATCCATTCCTTTATAATTTTGCTAAATAATCTGTAATGACCATCATTAATTAATGTTAATTAATAGTTTTGAAAAAACATTGTATCTGACAGAATAAATCTGATGATGGAACGTATTTAGTTCCGAAACGTCGTTATTAAACATCTTCAAAAAACAAATTGTTTTTTATTATTGGATTTACTGTTCGGAAAAGAAACAATCAATATATATATATATATATATATATATATATATATTTACTTGAAAATATTGATCAAAAATATGTTTGCAATTGAAAATAGTCGATTTTGAATCTGCACTTGAAAATAGCAATTGGAAATCTCTCACACTATTCTTCCATAAATCGGGTTGGTGTTGGACCTGCCCTAGGATAGTACTTTTCTGAACAATTAATCCATTAAATAAAATAACAATAAATGTTTTTGTAGACGTTTAATTATGAGGTTTCGGAAGTAGATACTTTTCATTATCAGGTTTTTTTTGCCAATTATATGTACCGTGACGTCATGACCTTCATAAGAAAATGTTAAGTAATATTAAAAATAATGCTTTGTCCACTTCAATTATTTTTATGTTAACTCACAGAAACGTAATATTTTGGAAGTTACTCGCATTAAATTAATTGTAACTTTTAAAAGTACCTGAGATAATTGGTTGTCCTAGACTTTCGGTAAACTCTGGAAGTTTCACTGAGCTTACTGATCGAAGTACTTCTGAGGAAGATTGGCGCATTGGAGTTTTTGTGAATGCTGGGCATAACTTTATAACTGATGTTTGTTTACACGATGTGAATGGGCATTTTTTGCTCATTGTGCCATCTGAACGACAAAGGCACGGCCTGTGAAAAGAATATAAGATTTAATATTATCCTTTCATATTTATTATCAATAAGCTCATGACTCCGAAGAGAATAGTTAGTTTCTAGTTAGAACTAGATAGTTTATATACATTTGTGCAAATTCTATATAGTAGTATTGATTAAATCAGATAGATATTTACCCATCTCGTATTCGGCAAAATATGCAGTAAGCTAAGCCCATCACAATTAGCTTGATAACCGGTAAAACAATGCCGAGAATATATGTTGCCGCATGATTTCTGTCCATTAATTTCGTAAGAACCATTCGACAACCCTGATTTAGAAAGACGTAACTGTTAAAGAAGTTTTAAGCCAATAATGTATTGAACTAACAACTAATTATTAATTTACCTTATGCATATTTACGTTGGTCTCTGTCGTTGTGTTACAAGTCATTCCACTTTTGCAGCATGAAAGCGGTACATAAGTTTTACCCTTCGATGATTTTGGTTTAAAGTCTAAGTAATTATCATTGCCACAGCATTCATATTCTAAAACAGTTCATAACGTACATTTACAATTTTTTTTAGAAATATATTAGCCTGGTCAATTTACGCATTCAAGGTTACAATAATTCATAATGGGCTGTAACATGGTGAAATTGTTTAAAATACAATTAGAAAATAAATCTCGAAAGTCCTCATCGTTCCGATGCGAGCTAAAAAATTGGCACGAGGTCAAAGGTCAAAAAAATGATTTTTTTACGATTTTCAGCTGAATGGTCAGTTTTATAGCTAAATTTCCTGATACAAAACTGTAAAGCATAAAGTTATAAACAAAAATGTATTAATACTTTTTTCCATCAGAGCCACCGTTTTAAAGATATATTACTTTGAAAAGTACGTTTTAATGCCACATGTGAGGTAGTATGCTTATCGCGTTTTTACGTGGTTTTTCCAGTAGGCCCATTTCACGGGTTTGTTGTGATTTTGTTTGTTTCGGGACTATTGCAAAATTTTATTTGTAAATTTCGGTTTGCAAAAATAAAGGCGGTAATTAAAGTATTGATTTTTTTTGCAAATAATTTTATGCTCTGCAGTTTTGTCACAGGTAATTTTGCGATAAAACTGATCATTTAGCTGAAAATCGTGAAAATTTCGTTTTTTGACCTTCAACCTCATTAAATTTCACTTTTGAGATTTCTTTAATAATTGTATTTTAAACAATTTTACCAAGTTACAATCCATTATGAATTATTGTAAACTTGAATGCGTGAATTGACCGGACTATATCTAAGTTTATTCATAATCACCTGTATTTAATTTATCCCAAATAACTATCACAGAAGGGTTTTGTGATTGTTGGCTGTGATCTTTTGTGGTTTTACTTAAAAGCTTTGATAATAATTCCGGCGTGTTCTACAAAATCATCAAATAAATATTTTAAATTGCACATAATATTAAGTTCTGTTAATATGTAGTATCGATAGTCATAAAAAATAAGAGTTTTTATTGTGAGTTTTAATAATATCATTTGGCGAATGGTATAATTTGAATTAATGATTTTCATCAATGTTATGATAGTTAGCATTCATGTACAAATAAAATTTTCAAGAACTCTTCTCACAATAATCTACATAAATGTACCAAAGAAAAATATATTTAAATATATTCAAACTAATTATGTTACCTTCTCACTAAATGTATGGGCAAGTACAGCATTTAGAATTTGAAATAACAGCACTATTATTGCCAAAACATAGAACTGTAGGAAAATATATAATACGTTTAATTAGTTTGCAATTAGTCACAAAATGTATTTTATATCTACTCACAGCATTAATTAAAATCAAAGAATTTTTGAAAGCTGCTAAATATCCTAGAAAACAAAGAATAAACATTATCACGCCAAGAATTAGAAAAATATACGAGTGCTTCTGCAACAATTGTGGATTTATCATATCCTGCAAAGTAATTTATTAACATTAAAATTATTTGCATGATGTGAAAGTAACACATATGATTAATATATATTTGTATTCACCTGAGCTTCTGCATAATATGGCTTCAAAAAATCTAGAAATTCGATAAAAATTTGTTTTTTGATTATCATCCATATCGCTGTTGTTATTACACAACCGCTTAAAAAGTGAATTGCGTATATTAAAATAAGGAACACAATATACATGAGATCACTTTACATGTATCATATATTTTGCGTATAATATTTATTTTTAGGATATTTTTGACATATGTTCAAAACAAAAGTTTAAGATCTTTCACAGAGATAAATGAATCACACGAGGTATTTGATATTTTTTTCATTTCAGCTAAATAATATATAACGTATATTGCTTTTAAAACTTTAATAGACTTTCAGCACATGCGTAAAATCATTTCTCTTCCGGCATCAACGTTGTATGCGTATCGATATCGACAAGGAAATCAGCATAGATCAATAAACATTTTAAGGTTACTTGGTAGTACAAATCTTGATTTAATAAAAAATGCCAAAATCAGAAGAATATTTTACCCTGTTAATAAAAAAAATAAAACAAATGAAACATTTGTGCCGTATACTAAACGTAAGTTTATTGAAATAATTTCTATATTATTCGTATTTTCTATAAATTTTTGAAGTTATTAAAATGGAAAATATTTTTTAGGCAAGACAGATATTACAGCTGCTCAAAGATCAGATTACATGGCCAGCGAAAAAGTAAAAAAAAAAAAATACAAGCAGTCAATGAATGTATGTTAATTTTAATTACATGAAGTTCTTCAAACACAATTATTACACGATGAGTGAAATTGTGAAAACAATTTCTTTAGGCGTTGTTTAAAATAATCCACTGTGTGAACGAATATTATAGAACTTATTAATCAGCAAATACTTCATTTCTATAATTAAGATTCAAGTCGTAAATGCTAATTACAATGACAAACCGATCATGTCGTATTTCAAGTATGACCTTAATTACATTATTGTTTTTAAATATTATAAATATTTTTAATGCTATTATAAATATATAATTTATAATTTATTATTATATAAATGTGTATAATGGTCGACACTAATGTGTGCATGACGTGTGTTACCATATTACTAATAAACATTATTCAAAATTGTTATAAGATGTATTTATTTTTAACTCAAATGCCATCTCGTACAATAGCAAAAAAGTTTTACTTCAATCGCGTGTGAATCTTACGCGCACTCTTTTTTAGTCTACCTTATTTTGGGTTTCTGTGGAACATTGATACTGGTTTAAAAACTTAACAAGCTTGCACTAGAACTAATATTATCACCAGAAGTAATATTAGATTTGATTTCAAGTTTGTATTATTGAATGGTTTATACCAAGCCATGATTCTTGAGCAAACATTTTAATATCTCGATTCTCAATGAATAGATATTTCTTCATCATATATAAATTGCAAAAATACCTATTTGGTAGAAATGCATAATGTATTACACTCGACATTGTACCACATATTGATTGAAATATAGAAATTTATCAAGTCAAGTCAAGATATTTCTTAGTATAATTTTATAACTTTTCGGTTTGAGATGGGAGATCACCAGAGTATAGTTGTGCAAATGGATTTTCTTTTTTCTGTCCACATTTACTTTCTGAAATACCTATTTTAGGTTGAACGTGTGGCAAAAGGAATTCCACATCTCCATCGCATGATATGGGTTTATTTAAACAATTGCACATTTTCATACTAGATTCGTTTTTATTTCGATTTCTAAAAAATTAGATGCACATGAAAATTTTATAAAAACAGCGGTAATTATTTATTAATTTTATATCATATATCCCGTTGGCTGGAATAACGATCGGTCCTGGCGATAGATATTACATACCAAAATCAACTCGTAGTGATGGGTTCGTATTCGGAAATCACGATTATGATTTTCTTGGTCGACTTTTAATCCAGTCGTTTTGAATCTGCTAAATAAGCCTTATTAATATAATTATTAGATTGAAAAATTTTGGCAAACTTACACAAATTGCCCTTCCCGCGTTTTTTCAAACGGCTCCTGTTCCCAAAGCAGTTGTTCTCGCTGATTGAGATGTTGTTCTACCAGCCTATTTTCTTTTTGATACATAATCTGAGAATTAAGATCATATTACTTTCTGAATATATATTCTATTTCCTATCTAAAATAATATATCCTTACCGATGGAACAGCAATATCAGATGAAGGACAAATGTCTTGTGTGCTCGAATATATCTTTGTCTTTATTGAATTGGGCGTTTGAATTGAATTAACCATTTCTTTACATGTGCAACTTGAATTGCATATTAATTTCGTAGTGATTGCTGGCCCTGCTGATCGCATCCAACAGAATTTCACAGTGCATGATGGTTCAGCGATGATTTCATTATTTTCATTGTAGCGATTTATTTTTACTGCTAGTTCAGATTTTCTGTATTGCAGATATTTTCTTTTATAACAATTGACACGTATGGCGTTTTGTCGATTCCTTGCTTACAGTTTACAAACTCTAGCATATAATTAATCGATTAGTTGAGAAAATGTAATTTTTATCAACTTATGTATACTGTTTTTTATTATTTTTCTCGATAATTTAACCTACCTTGCTTTAGGAATGTTGTGTGATTCTCAGAAAGTTGTTCCAAATCAATGTCAGACTTTTGATTTCAAATTCAGTTCTGCTGGACATTGATGTATTTGTAGACGTGAAAATTTCGGGCAGAAGGGCAATGTTGATCTTTTCTTGCATGATTTAAATGGACATTTGTTACTTACTTTACTATCAGAACGACAAAGGCATGGTCTATCAAAAAAATACTTTATTGTTTATTAATTTATCAATAAAATTAAGTAGTTATAATTTTAAAATAATATAAGAAATGTATCGATACCCGTCGTGTGTCTTGCAGAATATGAAATAAGCAATAATCATCATAAATATTTTGAATGCAGGGAATCCTAGACCGAGTATAATAATAGCCAGCCGATTTTTTTCTATAAGTTTAGTAAGAACATTTCGACAACCCTGGATAGTAATGTTACGTTACATTCAGTCATTTGTATATAATTATTTAATGCTTACTGTATTCATGTTAGAATTTCTAGTATCAAAATTTCCCGCTGTACATGTTTGTCCATGTTTACAGCATGATTGTGGTATCCAAGATTGATTAAACCAAGTTCCAGATCTATCAAGTTCTGGAGGATCATCAGGCAAGGCCATTCGTAATTTGAAATCTGAATGATTTACATCTCCGCAACACTGGTATTCTATACACAAAAAAATGTACATTTTTAAATTTGGCTGTGATACTATTAGCTCAGTTTATTTATTTGCTGTCATCAAATATTTCAGCATGGAAGTTTTCTACATCACATTTCGACCAAGCAATATTTACTATTATTGTACGGTTGTTTTCAAAAATTTATTTTATATTCTCGTATACACAGGAATAAATTGTATATAAAATCTATTGTTTGAAGTTAATTTTAGTTTTGCGTGAACTTATTATTTCCTTGTTGAAAATCTCATCATACTGTCAATAAAATAATCGTGTTTTTTGACATAGTACCTGTATTAAGTTTTTCCCATTGACCTCTAAAATCACCTTCTCTTAATTGTCTGATGTGAGTTATTAGGGCATATAATTTTCTTCCCAATTTATTCTATAAATGTTTAAAATTCAATATCCAGTTGTATTGCAAATGGAATTGTACACTTTGATTTGTGATAATAATACAACATACCACTATATAAATCAATGCATTATTTGCACCAATTTACCTTATTAGTAAAACCTTGGCTTGCTACTGCTGTTATAACTTGTGTCACCATTACCAATATTACTAAGACATAAAACTGATGAAAATATATAGCATCTATATGTGATTAGTAAAGTAATTTGAGAAACTCACAACATTAACCCAATATATAGAATTTTGTGCACTAGCCAAATATCCAAGAAAACTTATGATGAACATTATAATTCCCAGAACCAAAAATGCGTAGGAATACTTCTGTAGTACAAAAGGCTCCGTTATGTCCTGCATTTTATATTTTATAGTATAATAATCCATGTCCAACACATCTCAATGCTATACGTGATATTACCTTTATAGAGTAATCGAATTGTTGAAAATATGTTAGAAATGATATGAAAATCTTTTTCTTTATAATCATCCATATCGACGTCGCTATTACACAACCGCTTAGAAAATGAAGAGAATACGTCAATAATAAAAAAACAATAAACATGATGAACAAAATACTTTTAGAATACCTTTTAAATATTTGACGTTACTGTAGAAAAATATATCTTTTGTTTTAAACGTGCGACCAAAATTATTTTGCTACAATTCGAAACTTTTACGATAAAAGGAAAAGAAAGTATTTCAACATGGCATAATTTTTATGTTTAAAGCTTTTACACATCACGGTAATAAATGAATAATTTGTCAGTTAGAATATATAATCAGTATCATCACAAAAAAAAATCTGTTTGTCTAGCCTACAGGATATGTATATATTCACCATGTGTGCCACTGATAGAAAGACGATTTCATTTCTCTTATTTTTTGAGGAAAAAAAATCACCATATTCTAACTATTTTATGTTTCATGCCAAACAATTTTCCTCTTAGCCGAAATTCTTTTTGATAACGTGATTCTTTTTGGTAAGGTTATTGATTCAGAATCCTACATGGTGGTCAGTTTCATTAAAATTTGAGTTTTAGTTTGTTACTGTTTTATTCATTGATTCGCAAATGAAATGAAAGTAACAGCTTACCTAATGGCATATTTTATGAACTACCCTTTTATATCTTGTAGCTATAATTTTTTTATATATTTGCTATGCATTGCTTCATCAAAATCATAAATAAATCATGCTGATGGAATAACCTCAAAGTTTTCTGCAGAATATTGATATTGATTTTATTATAGCTGGTAGAATTTCTAAGGTTCATATAGGTTTAAAATTGTTTTATGCGCAGAAAATATAATTATATCTTTAGGGTCGAATATTATTGTATTTTCTTCGATCTGTTGTTTCATTTCTATTGTCTACTTTTCAAGGATAGTGTAGTTATGCATGTGCGGTGTTGTGTTCACTACAACTGACAACGATTTAGTACGTTGTGTGAAGCAAAATTTGTTGTGAGGAACGTTCGCCATCGAACAAAGAGTTCGTTATGCGCATCGTCCGTTGTGCGAGGTGTACTTTATGCCGTGTATCACTTTATTTTGCTTATCTAGTGTTGTAGTAGATACATTCACGATAAGGGTTACTTCAAAATAATATTTGGTGGTAACTTCTACTATAAAACTCGTGTTGGTGTGCTTTTACAAGCATTTTTTGCAGGAAAATCAAATGTTTTAATATTTTTCAATATGTTTTTATAAATTTGATATATTTGCTAATTTTTAATTTTTAATTTCTTAAATATTATGTTTGAAATATTATCAAAATTTTTAAATTTTGTATTCTATAATATATAATATTTAATTCAGATACTCATTACTATCATAGTATAAATATAATGGTATTTAGAATTTTTTTGTATTTATTTGATTTCGTCTTCAACTTCAAGCACAAGTTTTGCATCATAGTATACTTTGTCCAAGTATGTCCTGTCCAAATTAACAAATATTTCTTAGTTTAATTTTATAACTTTTCGCTGTGAAATGTGGTGTGATTTTTTCTGTCCATATTTACTTGCCGAAATACAGATTTTAGGTTGGACGTGAGGCAAAAGGAATTTCATCTCTATCGCATGATATGGGTTTATTTAAACAAACATTTTGCATTTTTATACTAGCATCGTTTTTGTTTTGATTTCTAAAAAATAAGATGGGCATTAAAATTACATAAGAACATCGTTAATTATTTATTAATTTTACATCATATCCCGCTGCTGGTCTTTAATATCGATCGGTCCTGGCGGTAGATCTCGTCGTGATCGGTTTGTATTCGGAGATCATGATTATGATTTTCTTGGTCGACTATTAATCCAGCCGCTTTAAATCTTCTAAATAAGCCTTATTAATATAATTATAAGGCTCAAGAATGTTGGCAAACTTACGTAGTTTGCTCTTCCCGCGTTCTCTGAAACAACTCCTGTTCCCAAAGCAGTTGTTCCCTATGATTGAGTTGTTGTTCTACCAGTATATTTTCTATTTCACACATAATCTGAAAATTTAGAATATATTGCTTTCAGAACTCATATTCCATTTCCTAACTAAAATAATTTATCCTTACCGATGGAACTGCAATATCAGATGAAAGACATATGTCTTGCTTGCTCGAATATATCTTTGTATTTATTGAATTGGGTGTTTGAACTGAATTAACCATTTCTTTTCATATGCAACTTGAATTGCATATTGATATCGTAGTGATTGCTGGCCCTGCTGGTCGCATCCGACACCGATTTCATCATTTTCATTGTTTAAACAATCTTGGTAGCGATTTATTTTTACTGCTAGTAGATTTTCTGTATTGCAAATATTTTCTTTTATAACAATTGACACGTATGGCGTTTTGTCGATTCCTCGCTAACAGTTTACAAACTCTGCCATATAATTAATCGATTAGTTGAGAAAATGTAATTTTTATCAACTTGTGTATACTGTTTTTTTTATTATTTTTTTCGACAATTTATTCTACCTTGCTTTAGGAATGTTGTATGATTATCAGAAAGTTCTTCCAAATTAGTGTCAGACTTTTGATTTCAAATTCAGTTCTGCTGGACATTGATGTATTTGTAGACGTGAAAATTTCGGGCAGAAGGGCAATGTTGATCTTTTCTTGCATGATTTAAATGGACATTTGTTACTAACTTTACTATCAGAACGACAGAGGCATGGTCTATCAAAAAAATACTTTATTGTTTATTAATTTATCAATAAAATAAAGAAGTTATAATTTTAAAATAATATAAGAAATGTATCGATACCCGTCTTCTGTCTTGCAGAATATGATATAAGCAATAATCATCATAAATATTTTGAATGCAGGGAATCCTAGACCGAGTATAATAATAGCCAGCCGATTTTTTTCTATAAGTTTAGTAAGAACATTTCGACAACCCTAAATAGTAATGTTACGGCTCAGTGGAATTCTTACATTCAGTCATTTTTATATAATTATTTAATGCTTACTGTATTCATGTTAGAGTTTTTAGTATCAAAATTTCCCGCTGTACATGTTTGTCCATGTTTACAGCATGATTGTGGTATCCACGATTGATCAAACCAAACTCCAGATCTATCAAGTTCCGGAGGATCACCAGGCAAGGGGGTAATTCGTTTTTTGTAATCTGAATGATTTACATCTCCGCAACACTGGTATTCTATATGCAAAAAAGAAATAATAAAATTTTGTGCATTTTTAAATAATGCTGTGATACTATTAGCTCAGTTTATTTATTTTCTGTAGATCTATTTCGTTCAAGTAATATTTTCTATATTTGTACGATTATTTTCAAAAATATATTATATATTTCCATATACATAAGGATAAAATGCTATAAACAATCTATTGTTTGGAGTTGCATATAATTTTAGTTTTGCGTGATTTATGCTTTGTTTCTTTCTTGAAAAACGCATCATACTGCCAGTAAAATAATCGTGTTTTTTACACAGTACCTGTATTAAGTTTTTCCCATAGGCCTCTAAAATCACCTTTTCTTATTTGTCTGATGTGAGATAATAGTACAAATAACTTGTTTCCCAATGTATCCTATGAATGTTTAAAATTAAAATATTCAGTTTTATTGCAAATGGATTGGTGCACTTCGATTTGTGATAATAATACAACGTACCACTATATAAATCAATGCACTATTTCTTCCAATTTACCTTATTAGTAAAACCTTGGCTTGCTACTGCTGTTATAACTTGTGTCACCATTACCAATAATACTAAGACATAAAACTGATAAAAATATATAGCATCTGTATGTGATTAGTAACGTAATTTGAGAAACTCACAACATTAACCCAATATATAGAATTTTGTGCACTCGCCAAATATCCAAGAAAACTTATGATGAAAACTATAATTCCCAGAACCAAAAATGCGTAGGAATACTTTTGTAGTACAAAAGGCTCCGTTATTTCCTGCATTTTATATTTTATAGTATAATAATCCATGTCTAACACATCAGTGCATAATGCAGTACTTGACATTACCTTTATGGGATAATCGAATTGCTGAAAAAAAGTTAGAAATGATATAAAAGCCTTTTTCTTTATGATCATCCATATCGACGTCGCTATTACACAACCGCTTAGAAAATGAATAGAATACGTCAATAATAAAAAAACAATAAACATAATGACTTCAAATTACTTTTAGAATATATTTTAAATATTTGACGTTAACGTAAAAAAATATCTTTTGTTTTAAAATTGCGACTAAAACTATTTTACTTATTACATAAGTACAGGTACATTTCGAAACTTTTACGATATGAGGAACAGAAAGCATTTCAACATGGCATAATTTTTGGGTTTAAAGCTTTTACACATCACGGCAATAAATGAATAATAGCTCAGTTAGAATATATAATATCAATAACATCACAAAAAAATCTGATTGTCTAGTCTACAGGATATGTATATATTTACCATGTTTCCCACAGATAGAAAGACGATTTCATTTCTCTTTTTTTTGAGAAAAAAAATCACCATATACTATCTATTTTATGTTTCATGCCAAACAACTTTCCTCTTAGCCGGAATTCTTTTTAACAAAATGATCTTCGTTATTGATTCAGAATTCTACATGGTAAGTTTCATTAAAATTTGAGTTTTAGTTTGTTACTCTTTCATTTAACAATAATGTAATTGAAGTCATACTTCAAATACGACATGATCAGAAGATTTAGAATTTCACTCATCATGTGATTCATTTTATTATCTCAAGATTTGTACTGCGATGTAACCTTAAAATCTAATGACATTCCGATTTCCTTATTGATGTCGGTACGCATACGACAGATCTCTATTCACTCGACACGACGACTAGCATCTCTAATAAGTAATACCACGCCTTACTTTCGAGCTCATGTCAAAATTTGGATAATTTTCTATGAATTGATCCATTAGGGTAGAGAAACTCCTTTTTACAAACACCATCGAAAATTGTTTTTGCTATTCCGCTGAATCACTGCTGTCAACATTTTTGTTTTCTTCTTATTCATTCCTTGAACTCACCATTAGAAAGATTAAAATTATATAAGAACTTATATTATTATCTTCCCGTAGGATAAGTTATAGTAATCGCAAAAAAATCGAAAATGAAAATTTGTATATATCTTTACGTTTCAAAGGTTTTCGAACATTTAAGCATACCTTAGAAAAAATGGATGTATGTGTGTGCGGATACAAATTTTCGTCGACGATTTTGGTAACACTGTTCAACCGATTTCAATTATTCAAAAAACATTCGACTGCTGTTTATAAGGAGACATGCTGATTAGTTTTTGGCATAGGCAGGTCTAGCCGTTTTGAAGATACGCGACAAAAAGTGCCACAAACGGCAACTTAGGTTTTAAGAGAACGGAGCGTCCGATTTTAATAATTCAAAAACATTTTATTTGTATTGACAAGATGAAGCACTGATTAAATTTTCATGAAAAAAGTAAAAAAATGCCATTTGGCGGTCAAAAATGTTCATTAGTTATATTCACATAAAATTATTAGATATTTTATAGAGATTTTAAAAATAAGTATAAATTTTGCTTACATTTCCATGGGTTCCGTACCAATGTACGCGGCGCTTGCGAGCTTCGATATTTCGTCTCTATGCAGTTAAAGGAGTACGAATGCTATGAAAAAAAAGTTCAGAACTCTCAAACATATTTCAAAATAAAGAAAACATTTCTTTTCAAAAAGTCTTTTTTCCAAACAAATAATTTTTATTCAAAAATTTATAGTTCCTCAAAAATCTAATTCTTTCAAAGTAATTTTTTTCAAAAATGTTAATTAAAAAAAAAAAATGGTAGTATTTGAGAAGTGCCAGCAATTTGCCTTAAGGCACGATGCCATGCGCCCCACTAGTTTCTTCGACATCTCCTCATTTATCCCTTCAAAACCTGGGTTGAAATAATAGAGCGCTAAACTGAAACAGCGCTAAACGATACGACGTTAAACGGGATATTACTGTACTTTCTAGTATTTTGTAGCCGAATTACGTACTTAATTCCGGGAGAAAGATTGTTGTGCGAAAAGTTCGCTATGCGAAATGTGCTTTTTCATACAAATACATGAAAATAAAATTAATTCGTTCTGCAGCTTGAAATGTGGTCATAGAAAATAAAATATATTTTACTGATTTACGATATAAGTTTTTATCAGAGTTGTACTGTTTCCTTTTGTGCCCTTTTAGCTACCGAATTTTTAAAGAAACTGTCGATAGTTTTTTTTCCAACAAATATATTTTCACAGCGGAGCAAAAATTTCCAAGGAATATTCTTTGAATTAATTTAGGCAACATATGTGGTGTATCACTTTAATTGCTTATCTAGTGTTGTAGTACATACATTTATAAGGGTTACTTTAAAATAATATTTGGTGGTGTAATTTTTACTA
This sequence comes from Ctenocephalides felis, assembly GCF_003426905.1. Classification (NCBI taxonomy): domain Eukaryota; kingdom Metazoa; phylum Arthropoda; class Insecta; order Siphonaptera; family Pulicidae; genus Ctenocephalides; species Ctenocephalides felis. The sequence continues at coordinate 66,769,455 of NW_020537324.1, forward strand.
TAAAACCTGTGTGCTTTTATAAACATTTTTGTGGAGGGAAAACAAATGTTTTGATATTTTTTAATGTTTTTATAAATTTGATAAATATTTGATAAATTTTCTAAATATTATGTTTGAAATATTACAAATTTTTTAAATTTTTTATTCTATGATATATAATATTTGATTCAATTTAGTTACTCATGCATGTTATGATACTCAACACTATCATAGAATAAATATAATGATATTTAGATTTTTTGTGTTTATTATATGATTTCGTCTTCAACTTCAAACTCAAGTTTTGTACCATAGTATACTTTGTGCAAAACCATGATTCTTAAACAAGCATTCTAATATGTCCTGTCCAAATTGACAATATTTCTCAGTATAATTTTATAACTTTTCGCTGTGAGATGGGAAATCATCGGAGTATCGTTCTGCGAATGGATATTCTTTTTTCTGTACACATTCACTTGCCGAAATACACATTTTAAATTCCACATCTCCATCGCATGATATGGGTTTATTTTTTAAACAAGCATTGCACATCTTCATACTAGATTCGTTTTTGTTTTGATTTCTAAAAAATAAGATGGACATCAAAATTGTATAAGAACATCGTTAATTATTTATTAATTTTACATCATATCCCGCTGGCTGCTGGTCTTTAATAACGATCGGTCCTGGCGATAGATATTGCGTTCCAAAATCAACTCGTCGTGATCGGTTCGTATTCGGAGATCGCGATTATGATTTTCTGGGTCGACTATTAATCCAGCCGCTTTAAATCTGCTAAATAAGCCTTATTAATATAATTATAAGGCTAAAGGATTTTGGCAAACTTACACAGATTGCTCTTCCCGCGTTCTATTAAACAACTCCTGTTCCCAAAGCAATTGTTCTCTATGATTGAGTTGTTGTTCTACTAGCCTATTTTCTGTTTCACACATAATCTGAAAATTCAGAACATATTTCTTTCTGAATTTATATTCTATTTCCTAACTAAAATAATTTATTCTTACCGATGGAACAGCAATATCAGATGAAGGACAAATGTTTTGCGAGCTCGAATGTATCTTTGTCTCTATTGAATTTGGTGTTTGAGCTGAATTAATCATTTCTTTACATGTGCAACTTGAATTGCATATTGATTCCGTAGTGATTGCTGGTTCTGCTGATCGCATCTGACAGGATTTCACAGAGTATGATGGTTCAGCTACGATTTCATCATTTTCATTGTTCAAACAACCTTCGTAGCGATTCATTTTTACTGCTAGTTCATTTTCTGTATTGCAAATATTTTCTTCTGTAACAATTGACAAGTATGGCGTTTCGTCATTCATTCCTCGCTCACAGTTTACAAACTCTGCCGTATAATTAATCGATTAGTTGAAAAAAATTCATTTTCATCAACTTATGTATATTGTTTTTTTTATTATTTTTCTCGATAATTTAACCTACCTTGCCTTAGGAATGTTGTATGATTCTCAGAAAGTTCTTCTAAATTAATATCAGACATTGATCTCAAATTCATTTCTGCTGGACATTGATGTATGTTTACATGTGAAAATTTTGGGCAGACGGGCAATGTTGATCTTTTCTTGCATGATTTGAATGGACATTTGCTACTCGCCTTACTATCAGAACGACAGAGACATGGTCTATAAAAATAAAAAAACTTTATTGTTTATTAATTCATCAGTAAATTTTAGTATTTAAAATTTTAAAATAGTATAAGAAATGTATCGATACCCGTCTTGTGTCTTGCAGAATATGAAATAAGCAATAATCATCATAAATATTTTGAATGCAGGGAATCCTATACCGAGAATATAAATAACCATCCGATTTTTTTCTATAAGTTTAGTAAGAATCACGTAACAAGCCTGGATAGTAATGTTACGTTACATTCAATCATTTTTAATTGTAAATATAACTACTTAAATATACACTTTGTAAACAATTACTTAATGCTTACTGTATTCATGTTAGAATTTTCAACATTAAAATTTCCTGCTGTACATGTTTGTCCACGTTTACAGCATGATGGAGGTATCCAAGATTGATTAGACCACTTTTGATATCTATCATCGTTCGGAGCACTAACAAAATTGCCAATTCGCATTTTGAAATCTGAATGGTTTCTAGCTCCGCAACACTGGTATTCTATATGCAAAAAAGGAATAATAAAATATTGTATATTTTCAATATTTGCTGTAGAAAACTGAGTCCAGTTCATTTATTTGCTATATACTTCGAAAAGTATGCTTTCTACATTCTATCTCGATCAAGGAATTACTAATATATAAATCGATTATTCTTAAAATACGAGTATTCTATCCATAGTGGTAAAATATTGTTTGAAATTGTATATAATCTTAGATATGCTTGATTTATGTTTTAATTTTTTCTCTGTCCAAATACTTATCGTACTCTTAATAAAATAGGGACATGTTTTTTGAAATAGTACCTGTGTGAAGTTTTTCCCATTGGCCTCTTAAATCACCTTCTTTTTTAGTTCTGACGTGATATACTAGTTCAAATAGCTGCATTCTCAATGACAGTATATTCTTGTTTAAAAATGTTTAAAATTAAAATATCCAGTTTTATTGCAATTGGTTTTAAACATTTTGTGATGTGATTATAATACAACGTACTACTATATAAATTAATGCATTTTTTACAATTTACCTTATCAGCAAAAGCTTGGCATGCTACTGCTGTAATAACCTGTGTCACCATTACCAAAATTAGTAAGACATAAAACTGATGGAAATATGTAACATTATTATCTGTATGTGATTAGTAAAGTAATTTGAGAAACTCACAACATTAACCCAATATATAGAATTTTTGCACTCGCCACATATCCAAGAAAACTTATGATGAACACTATAATTCCCAGAACCAAAAATGCGTAGGAATACTTTTGTAGTACAAAAGGCTCCGTTATGTCCTGCATTTATATTTTATAGTATAATAATCTATGTCTAACACATCTTTATGCAGTACTTGACATTACCTTTATAGGATAATCGAATTGTTGAAAAAAAGTTAGAAATGATAACATAACCTTTTCTTTATGATCATCCATATCGACGTTGCTATTACACAACCGCTTAGAAAATGAATAGAATACGTCAATAATAAAAAAACAATAAACATAATGACTACAAATTACTTTTAGAATATCTTCTTAATATTTGACGTTTATGTAAAAAAATATCTTTTGTTTTAAATTTTGGACTAAAACTATTTTGGTACATTTCGAAACTTTTACGATATGAGGAACAGAAAGCATGGCATAATTTTTGTGTTTAAAGCTTTTACACATCACGGTAATAAATGCACTATAATAGCTCAGTTAGAATATATAATATCAATAACATCACAACAAAAATCTGATTGTCTAGTCTACAGGATATGTATATATTCACCATGTTCCCACAGATAGAAAGACGATTTCATTTCTCTATTTTTGAGAAAAAAATCACCATATACTAACTATTTTATATTTCATGCCAAACAACTTTCCTCTTAGCCCGAATTATTTTTAACAAAATGATTTTCGTTATTGATTCAGAATTCTACATGGTTAGTTTCATTGAAATTGAGTTTTAGTTTGTCTCTCTTTAATTTAACAATAATATAATTGAAGTCAAATACGACATGATCGGTTTATCATTGTAATTAGCATTTAGGACTTGAACTTTCATTAGAGAAATGAAGTAATTGTTGATTAATTAATATTAATATTATTCATCACACAGTTGATCATGTTAAACGACGCCCAAAAAAATATTGTTTTCACAATTTCACTCATCATTTAATTAAAGAACTTTATGTAATTAAAATTAACATACATTCATAACATATACACATAAAATTATCAGATATTTATAGAGATTTTAACAATAAGTATAAATTTTGTTTACATTCCTATGTGTTCCGTACCAATGTTTATCCGTTAGACGGCGGCGCGGCGCTTACGCGATTCGATATTTCGTCTCTATGCAGTTGAAGGAGTACGATTGCT